>NC_052136.2:27758222-28014765 GCF_016086655.4 Lepeophtheirus salmonis
TTGTGCAATGTTGGTCCTCAATTCTGCTCTTAGTCTAGAAAGGACTTACAGTTATAACTCCGTAGTAAACTCTCCGTCTTTTATGAGCAGACGCTATGTTCAATCCGGTTTCGTATATATCAAATAAAGTTTGTATGTAGGTTACAAGGAAGTTCACTCTTTTGTAATGAAATAATAGTGACAAACCCTTGGGGAAAAGAATATTCACTCTTCAGTTTGCCAACTCCAAAATGAAACCGATTAGCCTCACTGGCTATTAATCTTATCAGTGCAAAACCATGATATGCGGCTTCAATAATCCTATATACAATGCAGTGCTGCATTCCTTCAGATACACTGTCACTATTTAGTTGCAGGGGTATACAATCCATATATGTCCACGATTTGAAAGCTATTAAATTTCGGTCTAATAATTGAGTTATCGGTTCGGATCCACATATTGGTCCAAATCGTGTTAGACAAAAAATCACTTTATACCGAAAATAAAAAAGAACTGTTTTGAACAGAGTGTCAACACTACTAAGTATATTTGTAGTACACGACTTTTACCCATTTTGACCCATTTCCACACAAGTGCATACCCAAATTGCAAAAACAGATGTATTAAGATAATAAAATTACAGAGAACAAATCACGAACCTAATGCAATAATACTCTTTATAAGATATACGCAAAATTCAAAACCCACCTTAGAAACTAAATACATATGCCTATGTAAGTACATAATATCAAATGACACATTTATCATTCAATGAGGCCTCAAATATATGTATTTATGACGACTCACGAAGACGCATTAAAAAACAAAAAATGAAATCATTCCTCGTACAACATCATAAGAGAAATATGTAGAATAATAACTTGGAAAAATGTCACACACCTAAGTCATTCTTTCTTCCATCTTATGTTACAAAAATTAGTGTTGCGTCTGCAAATAGTATTCTTTTTTCGGTTCGGTCTTCACTGATTTTTTGAATCACTTATTATTGTTGAGACATCGTCAAAGACTGATTTTTTCTGATGGTTTGGTCCTAAGTTATGTTTTGACTAGACCACTTTGGATCCATATTTCACCCCAGAACGTAGAACGATATTTAATCGTTTACCATTAGTTCCATCTATGGAACACCAATTTCTCTCCTGTCCGGGGATTTATGAGCTGTACAAACAAAATGATTGATACAACACATTTCACTTCGTTTAACGTTATTCAAGGTCGATATTTACCATTTGGAAATACAACAATTCATCTATAGAATAGGGCGCTTAGTATTTCCCCTGAAACAATTTTGCCTCTGGACATTTAGTGTCAAAGATAAATGAGGATAATACGTCTTTATTTGATATTATTGGTTGCAATTGATGTTCCCTTTGAAATGTTTCATTCAAATATGTACTAATTATTAATAGTGATGGGACAATTTAAAAAAACAAAAACAAAAAAAACGATGCGGATTTGATTCTAGTAAAAATTTCCAATGCCGATTCTGGTGCAATATACAATTTGATATTTAAAATGCTTTCAAAAATTCATTACTATTCACAAAAAATATCAAGAACCCAAGTTTCTCAAAAAACTAAAAATTTTAGAGAATAATTTACAAAATCACCAGCTGTTCTCAAAAAAATTTTAGAAATTAAATGTCTAATATAAAAAAAAAATTTAAAACAAATTTAAATGTCAAATTTTTTTTTAAAACAAAGTTCAAAATTAGATAAGTTATTTACAGAAAATAAGAAAAATTAAATAAATTTTCTTGTAAAAAGTAAAAATACCTTCATTGGGGAGGGGATCCTATTTTTGATTCATAACTTAGAAATGTTTTAATAGTTCAATATCAGTAATAAATAGGAATCGGTATCACAAATTAAATATTACTTTCTCAATGCAGATTCAGTTTCCAAAAAAAACATCTGATTCTTTTATTCCCGATCCCGATTAATCGTCCCATTACTAATTATTTCTATTAAAAAAGCATTAAATGGGGTTGTTTTCTATTGGAAAAATGATGGAATTATATATTGCTTTAAATAATTCAGTAAAAGATTTATTTTTTTATTACTACGTCTCATCAAATTATGTTCGAAGTTTACAGACACTCTCTTCCCTAAGTGATTTTCTTATCAATCATCATTTCTAATGATTGTTTTCTTATGTCTGAGGGGATAGACATTTATACCATGGCTTTGTAAGGAATTGCACCATTTAGCAGTTACAAAATAAAACTCATTGGCTTATTAGTGCTTATTAAGTAAAAAAATAAATCATATCGCCGCAATAATGCATGAAAAGTAGGTCATTAATACAGTGAGTACGCACTCAAAGTATTTCATAGAATATAAATTAATACATGGACAAAAAGACATGCAGTTATCTTTAGACGCCAATATTTGAGTAAATTTTAAGTACCCGAGTTTTTAGATACAAAATGAAAATTTAACAGAAAATTGTGTCGAATTTTAATAGTTAGGACCTAAATAAAAATTCAAGTTATATTTTGATCAGTTACTGACGCCGAATCAATGTCAATCCTGTGCAGGTTGCAATTACGAAAAGGGCGAGAACCCCATTGTTATTACTATTAGAACATAATTATTAGAATGATTGTTATAATGACATTGGAAAAACTACAAGATGCAACTAAAAAATTTAAATGTCACTTCAAGCACAAATCAAGATAAAAAGAGATGCTAGGTTCCAAATGGAGTATATTTCATTTTAACTAGGATTAAACAATACTATCAGCTTTTTAAGATCCAAAAAATCCCTTGATCCGTTCTATTTCTAGTTATAGCTCCCACAACTTTTCAGCTTTTTTTCCTATACTAACTAATCGACTCGAATCAATCCTTCACGATTCAAGTGGAAAAGGAACTAGTTACAATATAATAGATTTCGATCTGAAAATTACTGACAGGCTAGACTGGGCCCGTTACCATATTGAATGAAATAATGCAGGCGTTTTGTATGAAGAATCGAGCGTGTACACATGGTACAGTGTATATAGTGATCCCTCATGTATATCATATACATATTAAGATTTAAAAAATAACTCTATAGTCATATTATGAAACTTCGCAGACGTTATGCATGTAACCTCGAGCGTGTTTAGGTAAGGCTCAGCCAGGTAGCATTATAGAGACTAAACTGGCTCATTACTTATCAGTCAAAACGTCAAATTAATTATTTTTCCCCCTCAAATTGTTATTTTTATTACTTTGTTCTTGGGAAGAGAAAATCTATGTATTGAGTGTGCTCACAGTTAGTAACTTTGATGTAGATATATCTTTTATATTTTTTAGCTATATATGTCTCTTTGACGACCCCTAATAACTCCAGGTACTTCAACTTGTTAAGAACAAATTTCGGTCTACGCTCTAAGAGCGCAGTATAGACGGAAAAAAGGGGTCCAAATCGATCAAGAAAAAATCAGTTAAGACCGAACTTTAAAAAAAACCATAGCGGATGGAGTCTCAACACTAATAAGGCAGACACTAAGTACACTTATTTTTTCTCACTTTTTATTCTGTTTTTCTAATTGATCGATTGAGTCGATACTTCACGACTCACTTGATAGATCAATCGATCTACACTTGTTACAATACACCAATATATTAGTCTTGGAATTGGGTATGAAATTTTTAAAACAATCTTGTACCGTTATAATATTAACTAATTCCGTGCAACTACGTTGTAGACGTGTATCGCAGTAGAATCTGTCCTAAATAAAAATAATTTTTGGTCATCTTTGACAGTTTCAGTTTTAAAAAAGATAAAGATTGAGTTATGGGACTTTCTTTGATAAGAAAAATTTAGGTTGACTCTATCCAACTGCTGTTTGGACAAAAATATTTGTCCAAATCGATTTAAATAATATAACTTAAGACCGAACTGGAAATAAAATACCCGTATCAGATCAGGTCTCAATAGTAATAAGCACACTTGTCCATAAGTACATTTTGTCTCTCTTTCTATTTTCCAATCACTCCAATCGAATCTAACCTTAACGACGCAATAGACTCTAGTCGACACTACACTAGTTACATTATATAGTATATTAGTGTTGGGACTCGTCGTGAAAATTATAAACAATCTTAGATAGTTAGATCTTAACCAATTCGGCCCAACTATGTTCTGGACGGGTATCACAGGAGAGTCAGTTCTAGACAAAGAAAATGTCTGTTTTTGCTGTAGAAAAGATAAAGAAAGATTTTTTTGGAAGAAAAATTTTGGTCCACGGCTTTCAACCGCTGTTTTGACCAAAATATTAGTCCAAAACCGAAAAATAATACTACGGTCTGGAACCAAGTCTCAACAATAGTAACTAAAGTAACACAGTATACACGTGAAGTATTTCATTAACTCGTAATTAGTTTTCACCGTCTATTTCGGTCCAAACCACAGAAGACCGAACCGGTAAAAAAGTTCGGATCGGACCAAATCTCATCACTAATACAAATACATATAGAAGGCACGTTATTATTTATACATATTAATACGATGACTTATGAGTGATGAGGAATGAGGAGTTAGGGTAGTACGAAGAATTTGCAATTTTTATTACTCGCCCCTCGTCTCAGATTTCAAATATAGTTATTATTATGTATGCGTATAATAAATATACATTTTATATTCATAGGCTTATATAATAACACTTTCTTTGTGCTAAGAAGAAACCTTTTTATGTATGTACGTGGAAAAAAAACGAAATAAAGAAGGAAAATTGATTAAAAAAATTCCAAAAATTGATATATCATAAACTATGGTTTTGAAATCCAATACTATGTGGCCCCTCAACACAAAAGTAATTTAGATTCATTTTTCACTCAAATTTAAACACAATTACATTTTATAGACCCACACAATTTGACGAGTGTTTGAGGAGGAGAGCAGCTTAGCTGTCATGGTGTGTTATTAGATTGGATGTGTGTAGCCATGAAAAGAAGCAAATAAAAACATATCCTTCTCTCTGTTTATAGGAGTGATGGTACGATTTATAAAAATTCCGATTCTTTAATGTCTTAATAGTTAAAAAAATACAATTTTGCTATAAATTTCTAAGAATTAAAATTTATAAAAATAAATTCCCTTCCTTTATTTAATTTAAATAATATTTCCATTAAATAATGAAAGGCAATTCCTCTTCCCCGGAAGCTATTTCCAATGCAAATTTTCCCAGGGCGAATAACCCCACAGCAAACTTTCCAAAGGCAAAAATGGCAAAGGTAAGCTTTCATAGATCCCCTTACAAAACTTATTCCCCTCAAGGTTAATAGAAATAAAACCTTCATACAATAACAATATTTGCACCGACCGCAAGTGTTTAGAACTCTTTTGTTCACGTTTAGGTTTGTGTTATCAAAAATGTAATTAAATATCATTAGTTATCATAAATGATCTTATTACGATATTTTCTAAAATCAAAAGACTTAAGTAACAAATTCACATGTTCGTTTTTTACATCTTGACGGATATATTTAATATACTGTTTTTTCAAAACTTTGAAAAGTAATAAAACGTTAAATACCAGTACTAAATGATGATACATAAGAATCGGAATCGCAAATTAAATATTATTAACCGACTCCCGATTCTGACATATAATCCCCTCACTAGTATATAGCAAGGTCATATAGGCTTAAATTACATTATTCTAATGCAGGCAGTAAACGCCTGGCCCCCCATTATGTTTTCAATAGTTGTATTAGTTGACATATGCCCTTATGGTATTTCAAAATTAAAAAAATCCAAAATGAACGAGGTAATCCTGACAATTTGAAGAAAGTTTGAGAGGAAATCAGTTTAGGTGTCATGAGATTACATTTGATCAGCCACAAGCAGATGTGAGAGAAAGATAAAAGAAGACCCCACTACGTATATAGAGAAGACATATAGGCTTAAATTACACTAATGGTAATCCTCAATTCTACTCAGAGTCCAACAAGGACTTACACTTATAACTGCAAAACAATTCCCCAGGTTTACTTCCTTCTTTCACGCAATTGTGATTAGTACATACTGAAATAATATGTACTTTCTTCAAGAATAAAATGATAATGATGACAGCTGTTCGGGTTGCAACTAAAAAAAGTTTTTTCTAGCTCATATTTTATACAACAATATTTATCGACCTATTAATAGCGACGTCAGGCCCGTGACTATGGTGGTATGTGTTAAAGTACGCTACAACTCTCCTGACTAAAATCTTTCCATATTTATTGAAAATAAAAACAAAGTTTTTGTGGAATGAAAGTATTCAAAACTTTGGGAATTTTTTTACAAAATTTAAAGTTAACAATATCCATTGCTGCCGAAAAAATTATTCCAATAAAGTTTATATACTAAATTCAAAAAAGAATTGTCAAAATCCAAGTAAAGGCTCTGGGTGACGTCATCTATACTTACTCCTGATAGCAACACCCCCTCCCAATAGAAAATTTAAAAACCGTGATTACGATTCTGTAATGAATAATCCTTTAGAGGCCCTACAAATTGCACTACTTAAAGCATCAAAAATTCATTGTTACATTTTCAAAGAATTATATAATTCATATATTTTATTTCAAAGAGGCCATAATATTGAGGCCAAATTAGGTCACATAATAAAATAAAGTTACTGAACTATAGTAAACATTTTTGAGTAACTCAAGTCAATACAGAAATGGAATACAAAACCTACAATTAACCAAAATATATATAATAAGTATTGAAATATATATTTTATGTATATATTTATCTCAACGCATACCCCTAACTACACTTAAAATCGTAAAAATTCATCAACACAATTTAGGAATTAAATATTGATAGATTGTATATATTTAAGAGACCATATCGGGCCCAAATAAGGTATCACATATAAAATAATGGTTCTGAGCTATGGTCAAGGTCTTAGGGTATCGGAACTAATAACCAAAATTTGATTATAATACTCCAAATTTACTCAAATATGCCTATGAATTATTAGGGCTGTACTTATTAATAATATAAAAAATATATATTTAGCCAGTAGTACATTAAAATCTGAACACTTCGAATCTTAAACTTCAACAACATATAATTTATTAATTAACAAAAGAGTTTTAACAAAATCAATGCTATAAATAGATGTGTGTCTGAGCTCTCTTAATCATAAATGCAGCCGCCCTGAGAGGCAATGATGGCTTCCAGGTAGCGGTAGAAGGCTAATTGTATATGCTTTAATATATCGAAAAAAGAATTAATTTTACTCAGTCAACCTTTATTAATTATTGAATTAGTAAGTGTTCAGATTTCAATGGATCACCCGATAGACTAATGTTCAAGTTTGTTTTTTAAGTTAACTCGCCACGTACTTGGATAACCCAGAATAGTGTTCTTGGGAGAATAGGGTTTTTCTATTACTTTAGTGCCGTTAACGAGTAGCAAAAATTCATCGTTACAATAAAAGAATTCTAAATTAATAGATTCTCTGGATGAAATCAATCAAATGAGGGTTCTAAATTTTAGTCGATATTCTTGTACTTTTCAACTCATTCCAGGTATTTGAATACAAAGCTCTTAATGGACAGAAATATGTCAAAAATATTGAGCTCTGTGTATATTATATGATATTAAATTAATAATAAATTGGACGTTTATAAATTTCCTGATTTTTTTTCAAGATTATTTTACTGTTTAACTCATCACATATGAGGGTAATCCAGAAATATGTTACTTGTGCACATTCAATGCCAAGTAAATCGTCATGTATAAATACATCAACACACTATAATCGTCCACATTTAATTAAATAATTAATGATCAAGGGAATAGAGCCAAGGAAATGGAAATCTAGGATAATTCAAAGGACAAACTAAACAATTAAATAAATTTATATATAAGCAATAGTGAAATCATTAAATATTCAAATACAAATTCACGAAATGAGAAATGATTTTTTTTTTTTTTGTTCTCTGTTTCTCGAAAAACACAATATAACATCTATTATATATTCATTAACACAAGGACTGCAAAAAAATAAAACAAAACAAAACTTGTCAATTCATTTATTCATTTTGTTCGTTACGTATTGCAAAATAAAGTAGGAGATACCATCATATATTATAAATATATATATATATATGTACACTGACCATTTCTGAAGAACCTGTTTAAATAAGTAGGTTTACTAGACATGGTTATTGTCTTAGAAACTAATGAAAGCTGAGCAAAACTTGACAAAATAAATGTACTCTGTCAATATAAAAGTAATTTGGAACAAAAAAAGGAAAAATCCCAATTATATATATATAAAGCCCAATATTTCATAGACATATTTGAGTCAATTATAGACTTTGTACTCCAATTTATGACACAAGTAAAGATACCTAATAATTTTACCTAGAGTTTAAAATCATTATTTGATTTACAAGACATATATTGACCCCGATATGGTCTCTTTCAACCATAAAATATATATATATTTATCCATTCTGTTATTGTGACGAGGAATTTTGGCTACTTAAGTGTAATTTGCGACATACCCAAAGGGTGAATAAGAACAATTTGTTGATAGAAATAGAGGATAGTACGTGGAAAATTACATAAGTAATCCATACTCAATTTTTAGAACCATCAATTTAGCTTGATTTAATGTTGACGGCCCACACATACTTAATATTGTATTTGATTTAATAAAATGTCTTACAAATGGAGCCTCTATTAACAAGGAATTTTACGAAAATCATGCAATTCCTTCAAACCCTGACTTCAAAATGATACTCCAAGTTACACTGTATTTAAGTACATTAGACCCTTAGATCTTTACTGAAGTATAGGTAAATACTAGAATAATCGATGGAAGCAAGTGTAAACACTATTTAAAATTGAAGTATTTATTTATATAAATTTCCATTTCGAACAAAAAACAAAATCGTGATCCTTGTAAACTTGAAACCGAAAAAAGAGTTTTTTTTATAGGAACAGCAAATGCTAATTGTTTTCTTCTAATTGCGATAGGAGAATACTTTGTTACACAAATTAACAATAAATTATATGTACTTTTAACGTACATTAAAACAACTTGTAATCTGCTTAGACACCATGTGTAAATGATGAAGTGTGACTTAAATAAAGGTTCGATTATTTGACCACCACCAAAGGCAGTTCGTTCCATGTTGCAATACTACTTGAGAAAATGATGCAAGGCTTCTTTCCAAAGGAAAGAAGAGGAATATTAGTGTACAGAGAAGAATTATCATGTCTTAAGAACATCAAAAAGAGACCCAACAGAGAATCAGGTGAAGGAAAGCCTTAAGGACGTACAATACTTGATGCCTTTTAAGAGCCCTTCTCTCTCGTTACGTGTATATTTGTTATTCATAGTATCTTTAATCTCCTTCCTTACTCAGACCTTCACTCATACATAATATGATAAGTTGGACCAAACAATCATTGGAGGACTTTTAAACAACGTTTTCTTTTTACCTTATACACATCTGAGAAGAATCCGGAGCCGATTTTGTCCTTGTGAAAGTCATCCAGCCGATATAAATGAGACACCGCGGTTTTTAGAGCCGTACATGAAGGAACTCGTATCCGTTTCCTCCACTCAATGACCTCATCTTCCTGTTCCGAGGGTAGGAGATACCCCCTCGGAAAATAATCAACATTCATTTTGGTTCATAAATGATTCGCACAATCACAGGTCACTATTTAAAATGGTGGTTTATTAGAAGTAAAGTCAATTATATTTCGGGAACGACTTTTCTGTTATAATTTATGATAAAAATTGTTGTTATAGTAATATTATATATGAACATGGGGACAGCCCAGAACTGTATTACTAACTAGTGGGAGAAACAACCCTACAACTATTACTGAAGTGAGAAGTCTACTTCAACTGCCGCCTTCTTCCTTCCTTTTCATTATTATTTAAGTCACCGGCACGCTTTAATTCTTCTTGCCTTCCTTACTAAACTATCGACTCGTACGCCTTCTCCCTCCATCGTTGCTAGCTCCTGCGTTTCATAGCTAGTTTCTTCTTTCTCAACTCAAACCTACTAGTTAGTGTTAGACACTACACAACCTGCTGCCGTTCGCCGAAATACAACTCTAGCGTCATCTAGCTGCCCATAGTGTAATATAGGTTTTTACTACTATAATCATAATATTTTACTTGTATATTGTTGTTAATATGATCAATCTGATTATTTTTTAAGACGTAATCAACTCTAAGGAGATTCCCCTAAACAATTCTTTCAATAACGAATAGCCAGAGATATATTGATTTTTTTGTAGTCCCAAAGGCCAAACAATGAAAATGACGCCTATATGATGAATGTATAAGCTTCATATCTTACTTTCTTTCTAGGTCTCTTTCCGAAAGAGTAGACTTCATTTTGTAGTATGTTTGCGATTACAAGTTGCGTTTTTGAAGAAGAAAAAAATGAAACTTGTATTAAGTATATATAAGTAAATTGTGTAAGTTGTAGCCTAAAAATGAGATAAAACATTGTTTGAATAAATAATTTAAGTGCATTTGAGATGAAGATAATACAAAAATTATTATTGAGTATTTAAGGATATCATTTGTGACTTTTTTGATGATTGAAAATTACATAACTACGTCCTCCCTGACTATAATCCTCTCAAATTGGTCGAAAAGACAACGTTTTTTGTCAATTAATTTATTTTGTTCGTCCCAGTGCCCCTTAATTTTGCCTTAAACTATTTCGCCTTAAAGCCATTTTTCATCAAGGATATTTCGCCTTAATATATAAATAAATTCGGTTTATAAGTCCTTATTGTTATTTTTTGCTTGTTATTGATGTTCCCTTTGCATTCATTAAGTAAAAAAAAATGCAATGTGTCAGGGGCGTCCTTTGGGGGTAGACTGAAGTACTTTACCCACCTAACCTACAAAAAAAAAAAAAAATTTTTGCTTATTACTATAATTTTTTTATCTTTCGGGCAAATTATCCAGCATAGCAAAAAATTTAATATTGGAATTTATTTTCCCCCAAAAATTGTTTTTTTGTGAATAGCAATATATATTTGAATTTTTTTCCCCAAAAATTTGATTTTTTGTGAATAACAATGGATTTTTTGATTTTTTTTTTCCGAAAAAATAATTTTTGTTGGAGTAGCCGTGGATTTTTGAAATTTTTTTATTAGAAATTCAATTTTTCATATTTTTTTCAAAAAATTAATTTCTTTCAAATCTTTGTCCAAAAAAAAATATTTTTTGTTTTTATCATAAAAACTCCAAAGGGCAATAAATAAACTAAATATTTTTTTTGATTTAGCTAGGAAATCTTCAACTTAGAGTTGAGTATTTTCTAATAAAAAACTAGCTTTAAAATTAGAACAGGAAAAATGGTTGTTGTGGAGTTAGCCCCTCCTTCTGAAAGAAGAATTATCTCCTATCTTTGGTGTAAATTGTTTTTAAACATAAAAATTTGAATACATTATAATATTTTTCCTCAACTCAGGCTTTTTTAAATGTTGAAGGTTCTCTTAATTATAGCAGTAATTCATTTTCTCCCCCAAAAAACATATATAAGACAGTTGATATTAACAGGGGCCTTAATCGAATAGTTCACAAGGACAATAGAAATACAAGGTTAGACCATCATATAATGGGGCTTGCTAGAAATTTCAATTTAATGTAGTGTACAGACTGTTGGTTAAGACAGGGAGATTTTGACAAAAAACGCAACCACTCATAGTCTATGAAGTCACTATTACTAGAATTTTCAATTTAATGTATCGTACCGACTTTTGGGAATGAAAAACGGATTTTGACAAAACACACAACCCCCCCCCCTCATCTACTATGACGTCAATATTAAAAGCTTGGTGGAGGTCAAACATCAGTCGTACACACTTTATGGTATAACCCTGTATATCTAGTAACCTTGAGTAGTACCATATGTCTTGCTCCTACCTTCTCTTCGTGCTCTGTTTTTCGTTACAAAGATACTTATGCTGAAGCACAGTACAGCATATAAAAAAGAAAAGGGGAGTTTATCCATATTTTGAATTGTATAAAATATGACTTGACAGGATGTAAAAATAAAAGAAACGGACACTGAACGTCGTAATCCTGTTGGACAGGAGAGAGACTTAGCTTTCATGTGGTCTTATTAGATCAGGTGCAAGCAGCTGTGAGATATAAGAAATTTACAAAAACCTCACTCTATACATAGAAAGGGCATATAGGCTGGAATTACTCCGATATCGATCCTCAATTCTAATCAAAGTCCAACAAGGACTTATAACTCTGGAGCAAATCTTCATTGTTACTCTCTGTCTTCCATGAGCACACGTACATTATTGTTATTACTTTGTTCTTATTTGTTCTCTCTTAAAAAGTGCAATAAATAATAAAATATTAAGTTCAGTTTGCAAATAAAGAAGACATTAACATACTTTAGATCATATTTTAATCAACTCTATTCATATCAATAAAGCAAGGTTTGTCTACGCCTAGTAACTCCCGCTAGTATATAATTAATAAATGTTTGATTTTAATAGATCAAAATGAAATGACAGAGTATCATGTATAATATTAATAGTTGGTAATTAAAATGACGGATGTTGTAATTAAATAAAGCGTAATGAGGCGTATAAATTGTAACTTGCACAATCAGCTAGTATTAGTTACAACTCCATACATTGAATGTCAACCATAATATCAAATATAAAAAAACATATTTCTTGGAATTATGATTTTTTTATCTTACGAAAAATAATTATATATTTCTTAAAAAAGTCAAATGAATTTATACTTTAAAACAAACTTTGAATTTAAGGAAATAAATTGTAATAATTGATGGAAAGCAACATGTGTAGAAAACCCTTTTTGTCGGCTTGAAAATCATGAATCAAAAAGCGTGTAAAATAAGCACGTACTTTAAGAAGTATTTACAACTTTGCCAAACTTTGCCGCCCTATAATGACATGGATACAATTATGTAGACATATTTTAGGGGACCCTCAAAGAATGTTCCATTGTTTCCATGCTGTTTCTTGTGACGGAAATTGCGTACAACTTTGAAAGAGTCATGACTTTCACAATTAATAGTATTTTAGAACAAAAAGACAATTTAGTTAGTCGTCATTACATAGTTGGGTGATTCACAATCTTGGAAAAAATCCAAAAACCAAGTCAATATAATTCTGAGAACACCTCTAATTTCATACAAAATATGGTAAATGACATAATATTGATATCTGCAGAATATATATAGAGATGGTTTGTTGTAAGAGCGTGAGGAGATGACGGAAGCTGCTGCTAATTCATGATTTTGGAGACAGAAAATGATTTACTGCCATAAAGAGGAGCACATTGAACATTAAAAATAGCATTAGTGCATGGAAAATAGTATAATTATGTTTAAGTTCATACATATTTATTTTATTTTGAATTTTAAATCAATTTACACCGAAGATAGGGGAGAATTCTTCTTTTAAAGGGAGGTGCTAACACCACAACAGCAAAATTTTCAATAATAAACAAGAAAGAACACACTCAAGAACCATTTTCGTGATCTAAAAATAAAAGAAATTGAAAATCAACATAGTAACCATAAAAATTAGAAAGATGTTTAGGAACAGAGTTTCTCTCATAACTCAGTAAAAAATCCTCAGACTTAATTCCCATCTTTTATGATCACACAGTAATTTTAAATCCTTTTTTGAGTATAAATATAAGTGGTAGAAAAGGAAAGTTCACTCCTCAGGAATTAAATGATAATGGCAACACAGGAAAAGACAATTCACTCTTCAATTTACCAACTAAAAAAAACGGACAAGCTAAAAAATCACGAGTTATAAATCATATTCAGAGGTGTATACATCCTAGAAAACGGAAGCGTCTTTTTCTAGTTGGCAATCTGAACAGGTTTGTTTTTTTCAAAGCTGTTTTTATTATATTTAATTCTTCAAGACAGAACATTCAAGCATAAAGTAAAAACTGGATAATAATTTGTTTTCCAATTGTTCATGTCACTCTAAAATATGGATCTAATGCAATTCAGGGTCAGATAGTAAAAAAATAGGAAAAAATGGTTGCCAATGGCTCATTGAAAAAACGGAATCGTCACATTTTTAGAAAATAAAAAGCACCCGTGCAGATTTGAATTGAGAATCAAGATCGGAGTAATTCTTCCCTTCTTCCCCCCCTCCCCCCTTATCGTAGCTTTTTGTAACTGATCTAATGAAGCGTCATGAAAGACAGAGAGTAAAAATGAGGGTTTGCTTAGGAGTAATAAGAGTTATAAGAGTAAGTCCTTGTTGGACTCGGAGTAGAGAGTAGAATTGAGGATCAACATCCGAGCTATTATATCATAAATGTCTTTGTTATATAGAGAGTGGGATTTGTGTTTATTTATTTCCTCAAAGGATTGCTTACAGCTGTCATGACAGCTAAGCTGCTCTCCTCTAAAACATTCTTCGAATTCAGCATTATCAGAATTTGTAGCAATTCTAAATTTGTAAACTATATACTGCTGCTTAATGTAATGACACGTTTAAAACGGTGGTCTTTAGATCATCTTTGACTTATATTTTTTTAAGGAAATAGGTATAAAAAGGTTCTAAATGAAAAAATTTAATACTGTAATCATATTTGGAAGCTCCGGCTTTTCTGGATTTGTTCCCTTGTAGCCGTGAGAACACTCCCTTTTACTCTTCCCACAAATTGTTCTTCTTTCGTGTTTTTATCAAAAATGAATGAATGAACCACGAACAGACAGGTTTCTGACAATGAATGGAAAACAAAAAAGAATGTATGGTTCTAGCTAAATCGGAATAATTTATTACGCATTTTGTTGTCAGCTATCAATTATTCTGTTTCTTTTCCTCTAATCAGTATTCTGAACCAGTTCTAATTTCGTTTTGTTTCATCACATTTCGTCCCATTTTCGTTAAATTGAGTCTCGTCTATTTTTCGTTCAACTCCTAATTACTCCGGTAAATGCTGGGTACTACCGTTAGTTATATAGTAATTCCATAGGGTTACTAGTTGGAGTTTTAGGACTTATTTTGCGTTTCTTTTTGGTGGAAAGTTTTCGAAATAAAATGCAGATAAAGACGTGAGAGGAGTTAAAGCGAATTAACTGCATCGTCAGTTTTGGGCATAATTCATTGGAAGTATTTAATTAAGTCTATATAATTCCATGAAATATTAGAAGGCAAAGGGGTATGACTCATAGTTGACCACAAAACTTGAACATACAAGTTTTGTCAGTTGATGTATAAGGGCATTTGCAATGCAATCTATGATGTATTGATGATATTGATACAAAAAATACGACTGAACATATTCCTCTATTACATAATAGTTATTATATGAACTTACAACAGCTGACCCATAATTGTGTTCATATCCCTTTTTTTTTTTTTTGTTATAATTCATTAAACGCTTCAATGACAAAAACTCAAAATAGAAAGGAATTAATTAAGAGTCACGTTTTCAAAAATCAATTAGTCATAAGAATAGTAAAATAAATAGACACGTGATGTCATCAAGAAAACAAAAATATTTTGAAGCTGAAAATGATGATTTATCGACTTGGTAACAACAGGGGTATACAAAAATCCTTATACTGCAGGTCCAAGTTGAGTCTCAAGTCTTTGCTCACATGAGTATTTTTATTCAGTCCAGTTCAAGTTCTCAGGAAATAAAACATACAATAAGGAGTACTTTATATCCAGTGAAAAATAAAAAAAATAATAGGAATTTACAAGAAATTATTTTTTTTGGAAAAAAAAATTCAAAAATCTAGTTGTTCACAAAAATCTTTCAAATATTAAATTTTTTGGAGAATAATTTTAAAAACCCATAGTTATTCACAGACAATTACATTTTTGGAAAAAAAATTGAAAAATTAAATTAAATTTCAAATATGTAATTTTCTAGTAAAAAGGAGAAATTCATAAATTTGGGGGGAGGCTACAGACTCTTGAGCCCACCCCCTGCTGACACCCCTGGATACCCACCTAAATAAAGCTGCTCCTGCTTTTTGGGACATATTTATATACCTCTGAGCATGCTTCCTGAATAGAAAGTGTTGACCGGTTTCATTTTTTTATATATCTATTAAGCGTTCGTTCCAGTTAATGCAAACTACTTTTGCTATGGTAGCATCAAATCCTTCATTCTCAACTTACATCTATATACAAGGGTGGCCTCAAAAAGTTTCCGACATAACAAAGATACAAGACATTTTTAATGAAATTTGATGTATGTATTTTTCAGCATAGTCTCCTTGTAATTTTACAAATTTGTTCTAGCCTTACTCCCATCTATGTAACCTGTCATAATAGTACTCGGGCTTTTTCTCTGCAAATTAATTGTTCACGAGACGTTTTTTTGTTTTTGGTCCAATTATTAGGAATTAGATTGACTTAAACGTGTCAAATTTTAACACAACCACCCTTTTTATGTCTGCTACTATTAGAAGCTATTGAAAGGCAAAAACAAATTTTTAATAACAGCATGGTCCCCAATTGTGTACATTTTCACAAAACCACTCACATCAAATCACTCAAACGACTGTTACGTAACAACTGCACGTTCAAAATGGCGAAAACATTGGTTAGTAACTATTAATAAGTGCTAAATAGATGTGAATAGCTTTTATATACGAGTGCTACCATCTTGACGTTGAGAACAGATAACTTTTCAGACCACCCTCGTACATTTCCCTGCATAATTTTCTATTGACTTCACTTAATGAGTGATCCATTGACAATGAATTTTATATGATAGTACATATAAACGTTGATTAAAGTTGTCACTTATCACATCAGCAGAAGGATAGAGGAAGTTATTGATAACAACTGAAATATTATGCATGCCCACATCCCTTGCTTCTTTAAATATAATCATATATATTATGACTATGATATTCAACAACTAATATATGTACCAGTATTGAGACTCAGTCCAAGACCGATCCCCCCCCCCACCGTTTTGGTCTCAAGTGATTTCTTTTATGACTATTTACAGTGTGAAGACTCATACATCAGAAAATTTTAGAAGCCGTTTTCACTTCTTCATATTTTTTTTGTACAATTTTTATGGCAAACTTTTGAATCAAAAGTTCATAATTCAACCATTTTCTACAGATTTTATTCAATGTGTCACACTCCATTCTGAATTATGGCCTTGATGAAGTCTGAGGACAATTCGTTCCACTCCTCTGTGATCACAGCCTTCAGGGCATCGACGTTTGGTCGATGAGTCTTGTTCGTCTTGCCGTCCAAGAAACAACAAACTGCAAAGTCCAGGGAGGACACGTCGGGTGAGGACGAAGGATAGAAGTCTGCCTGTCACAAAGTAGCAATGATCTCCCTGCATAAATGCAGCATGTGTGTCCCAGGATGCCGTCTTGGGTAAACACATAGTTGTCCCCAGGGAACGTGCTCTTCAACCATGGCAAGATATGCTGTCCGAGGACCTTGTAGTAGACGTCTATGTAGACTTTTTTTGTTGGCGTTGAAGAAGTAGGGAGGCATCTTGCTGCCGTTAGACGCCAATACGCCGAGGACCATGACCTGAGCTGGATGTATGGTCCTAAAGGTTCCCTTGATTAAGCCATGAAGCGATCATTTCTCTTGTTCAAAACAGCGTTAACTTGTCACCTCGCTGGCAGAGGAGATCACACACTCTTTCCCGTTTTGCTTGTTGCTCGGACATTTTTGATCGTACAAAAACAAAACAAAGATCAAATTGTAGCTTTTTTTCAGTTTTTTATAATGGCGCCATATGAAAATTTTTCATACTTTTATAACTGAGGCTAGACGACCTCGAAGAGGATTCTAATTTATGAGTCCTCATCCTATAGACCGATGTTTCTTTCCAGAGTGTGAACACCAGACTGCAGACCGATATTTCTGTCCAGAGTCTGAACGCCAGACTTTAGATCGAAATTTATTTTTTTTCAAATTTTGGACCTGCTTTTTTGTTCTCAATATACAAACCGATTTTTTTGGTCTGAATGAATGGACCAATTTTATCTCCTATTCTGTAGATTTATCAGTTATAAACAAATATGATTCATGCAACAGATTTAACTTCATATGACGTTATTCTAGGTTGATGTTCACAAATTTGAAACACAACTGACGTCATCAACAATTCATCCATATCAACTCACCCGAATTTTAAATGAGACTGCTTCATTGCAACTTTATTTACGACAGATCCAGACTAATTTTTCCTTCAGGCCAAGCTTTTTTTCAAGGACCAAATGCTATAAAATATAACCGCTCATACCATTCTCATATCATTCTAGAGATTTAAGACCGAAATCTAGCATTAATATCTAGACGATTAGTTATAGGCGATGGAACAATATTTTGGACATAATTTTGATGTCATGTCATTTTTTGTAAAAATATATATTGAAAATTGAAATGTCCCTCATTTAAAAAAAGGTTATCAAGAAAGATCAACAAAGTCAAGAAAATGGTTATATTTTAAAAAGAACAAATCAAAACTATTCGTACAAAATTCGAACTCCTCAGTCAAAGAAAAAAAAAATAATAATTAGCTCTCCTACACCTAAAGATAGGACATATCATTCCTTTCTTGGATACAGGTTGCTACAGATCCTAACATGAAAATATTAGAATTAATTATGGGTACCCAATTTTTGGATCAAGAACCGAAACCAAAATGATTTTATGAACATTTTACCCGAAGTTCCCACCTTAATATAATATGATTACGGTTACTTTTTTACTGAGTCCGAAATAATGAGTAAGCCAATGATATTAGTTATGGTATCGCTAGCCTATATTTGGGGTGGGGGCTCAAGTCCTGGAGCCCCTAAATTTTTTGTCATAAATATATATAAAATAAACCTATTTTTATAGGTAATCATATAGTCGTTTATGTTGATAGAGCTAGTAACGCCCCTGCTTATTAATATAAGAATAGAGTTATTTGTTATTATTTAAATTATCTTCATAATAATTTTGGACACGTCCTTTATTGTATTTTGTAACCTATTCTTCTAAAAAGAAACAGAAAAAAATCACTAAACGAATTGGTGGTTAGCCAATTCTTTCATCTATGGACTTTTTATTCAATTTTTGATCTACCAAATGATTATGGGCCTATTTTCTGTTTATTTTCGTTAGAAATTTTACGTAATATACTAAATCCCCAAAAATCCCGGGTACTCCCTCCTAAACATATAAAAGGTTAGACCATCATGTAATCGGGCTTGCTAGAATTTTCAATCTGATGTATTGTACCGACTGTTGTGCAAGACAGGGAGATTTTGACAAAACGCGCAACCACTCATAGTCTTTGACGTCACTATTGCTAGAATTTTCAATCTGATGTATTGTAGCAATTGCTGGGTAAGACAGGGAGATTTTGACAAAACAAGCAACCACTCATAGTCTATGACATCATTATTGCTAGAATTTTCAATTTAATGTATCGTACTGACTGCTGGGCAAGGAAACCCGATTTCGACAAAACACACAGCCACTCATCTACTATGACGTCAACATTAAAAGCATGGTTGGAGTCAAAGATCAGCCGTACATGCGCTATGGTATAACCTTGTATTTCTATTAACCTTGGGTAAAGGGTACGGGGAGTGAAATGCTAGTGCTCAAATGTACTGGGAGTAGTCTCCCTGTTCCCGATTTTTTTTTTTTTTTCAAAAAGGGTAAACATTATTTTATTCCCTTCCCCAATGCTTAGACCTTCCAATGTCCCTGAAGTCCCCACCTCTTCTACTCTAGATACAATGTAGACCTTTTAATGTGGTATTAATTTAAAATGTTTTAATTTAAGGACGGTGTATCCTTTAGCTACTCTTGACCTTAACTTTAAGAATAAATTATCATGACCTATTAGAATAAAATAGTAATTAAAGATAATCCTTCAATTTAAAATTAAAAGCAAGATACCTATACACACATCTCCAAGATTCAATTCCACCAAAAATATTTCTTTTTGAGCATGAATCTCATATATATTAACAGAAGTATCCAAACTTGTTCGATTTTTTTAAAGTTTAATTAATTAGTTTTTCTTTAATGCCCATTTTGAAAACATAAAAGGTCCGAAATCTAATTTTGACAAAAACAAAAGTTACTTGAAATCTACATGGCTGTTTTTTTCATATGAATAAATTGATGACTTTTTTATTATAAAACGTCCTCCCTGGGGTTTGGATCAACAAAGAAGGGGGATTTATAAATTTGTATAACTAGTCTAGAATTGGATGATATTTTAAATAATTTCCCATAATATCCTGTATAATAAAAAAATATTTTTCGATCAGATATTCCGATCCGACTCGATATTTTACAAATGATTAGATCTATTTGTTTTGTATTGTCAGAATTGGTTTGCTTCGTTTGCCAAGAGATTCATATATTAAAGATACATTATTTAAAAATTAATATTTATTAGTAGGTTTTGAGTGACAAGATATCTCTAGCTGAGGAAAGATTTAGATACGAGGGTGGTCTTAAAATTTTCCGACCTAACAAAGATACAATACATTTTTTCTGAACTTTTTATTTATTTTTCAAAGAGTCTCCTTGTTATTCTACACACTCATCACAGGGATGCTCCCATCTCTGTAACCCATAGGAATAGGACTCGGGATTTTTTTCTGCAAAATAATAGTTCACGAGATAATTTATGTGTATGTCTGAATTTACTCTGAGTTGGATTGACTTAGACGCGTTAAATTTAAAAACAACAAGCCTTTATATGTCTGCTATTGTTTGAATCTATTTAAAGGTTACTCCCTCAAAAAAAATATTGAATGACGGTTTGATACTCAATTTTGTCCATTTTTACACAAAAAATACTCAGAGCGTCCAAAATGCCTGAAACTTTGATGAGTAACTGTCAATTGATGCTAAATAGATGTTACTAGCTTTTATTTACGAGTGCTGCCATCTTCACTTCGAGGTCGGAAACTGTTCAGACCACCCATATCCCATTATAAATTCTAGTCCTGGATGCAAAAGGCAGCGGAAGAATTTAATCAGACATGGGGTCCAGCAGTTCACCTGCACTACCCGTGGGCCCGGCTGTATTTTTGGATATTTAGGGCTTCTCTGATGTTCAGGGAAGTGGTTGCGGATAAATTTAAGTCGACTCGGTACCCAGCATTTCCCCTTTACCATCTGGTTTTTTTACACAAAATTATATGTTGAAAAATAATTAACTTTTGTATTCAAATGTAGATATGAGTCCTTACATGAAAATAAGTTATAAAAAAGTTTTATAAAGCCCTCAATTTTTCTTATGCACTAAAAAGTCTGATACACATATTTGACCCACACATTATGTCAAAAATGGTACCTTACTTTTTTTCTTTAACTGAAATTTTCTAGATTATTTTTTAATGACATATTAATACTACTTGAGTAATTGATGGATAAGACACGTATTGCTTACAAGGAAAGCATTACATTTGAAAAGTAATGCTTTTCAATTCTTTGGGACAGGCCTCAAACGCAAAAATACACCCATTGTGTAAATAAAAATTAACTATTGCAATGGGAATAATAAGATATTTTTCCTCTAGTTATACAATAAATCTATTTCTTTTAAGGGATTCAATACAAGTTACTTTGATTTTATTCAGAAAATACTCTATATTAGGCCTTTTTTATAAAATTAATAATTATGTCATTTTATTGACTCTTATTTTTATACTTAAAAAATAGACCTAATCCTTCTTGAAATTTCATCTAATGCAATTGAAATTTTCCTATTATGACGTGACATAAATATTCTGAGCTTTTTGGCTATTTGCCGATTCTCTTCTTTTTTTTTTTTTTTTTTTTTTTTTTTTTTTGCAGTACTCTGCTAATTATACTAAGAAGGAATCATGCATATATCAATGTATTAATGCTGAAAGGCGGCCAGTCTTCATCCTCATAAAATATAAAGATGCCTTATGTTTCATTATGAATATGGGGTGGGTTGAGGGAATGAAGACCCCCCCCCAAAAAAAGTAATAATTAAGGAATTTTTTTTTACTAGTTATTTTTTTCGTCAATTATGTAGCAGAGCAAAAATTTTAATATATTAAATTTTTTTTGAGAAAGCTATGGATTTTCGAATTGAATATTTGAATATTTTTTCCAAAATTTTTAATTTTTCTGAATGAGTAAGGATTTTTGAAATTTTTATTTCCAAAAAATGTAATATTTTAGATTTAATTTCTTAATTTTTTTTGTGTGTGTATGTATGGATGTAGATTTAAAAAAAACATTATCTGAATAGCTGTCATGACGTTTTATTAGATCAGCTACAATCAGCTGTGACAAGGGAGGAAGGAGAAAAAGAAATAATCAAGGATATTCACAAGAACTACTCCAACTTCGATCCTCAGTTCTACAATTCAATTCCGAAAAGGACTTACTATTCCAACACGGCAACATGTCCTCAGAGTTACTCTTTTATGAACACCCACGCATATTCCATAAAGTTTTGAATATAATAGAATCTATTTAGGAAAGGGTGTTTACTAATCAGGAATTAAATAATAATAATGACAACTGCTAAGGAAAAGAAAATTCATTCTTCAGATTACCAACTTCAGAAAACGGGCCAGTTAAAACTATGGAGCAGGTGAATCACGGAAAATCAGCTACTTTTCTCTGTGCAAAGAGTCTAAAAAAAAGGACATTGTCGAGCAGACCAGTGTGATCCGGAAACAAATTTTTTTTCCATATTTATAAAAACGTAGATTACTTTATTTATAATAAAATATGTTTCTTTGAATTAATTTTTTTTCTTATTAACCCTTTTTCTCATAGCGTTACCCAGGAGCAACACTTCAGAAAATAGTACTTATTATTATTTTCTTTTTTTAATCAAAAAGAGGATGATCTTCAAGAATTTTTGGGTCGATATGTATTTAAGGATAAATATTAATGCATTTTAGCATCGGATATACCGTAGTTTACCTGTTTCAAGATTGTTGTAATCCTTTAAATTTCAATAATCTTTATATAATTATGTCAAGGAAATTGTAACTGAATTATTTATTACTAGAATATTAAAAAAATATTTTTTATGTATTGAAATTCTAGCTAGTATTCTTAATTAGAAATAAACAAATTTCGAACTTAAATTTTAAATATGATTAGTGTTTTATATACTTTCTAATATTGTGTTAGTTTTTAACCTTTTTTAAATTATATTAATATTTTTTTCTTGGGATATGTTTCTTATACTCAAAAAAGTATTGGGAAGTTTTATATGTCACCAATTTTTATTCCATGAGAGAAAGGGTTAAATTCATTTAAATTTTCTGATCAAATATAGTATATTTTTGAGAACAACAGCCGTTTTGTTCACAAAATATTACAAATTTTCAGTCTGGTATCCCATTTATGTATGTTTATAGGTACTGGTCGTGTTGTAACAAAAAGTCATAATTTTTTTTATTTAATATAGTAACTATTATGAATTTTTGCTAAAAAATGTAATGATGTAAAAATTAATTTACTTGGTTGGATATAGACGGAGTAATTACATTTTTCTTCCCAAAAAATTAAAACCTTTTATCACCCGCAATGAACACACTCATTTATTTGTTGTTTAGTCTATTTGAACACTAGATGGCGCATCAAATTTCAAAACAAAGTCATAACAAACATAACTTATTATTACTAAATAATTTATCTTGTAGTTGATATTAAGACTATTGGAATTACGAATAGTATGATAAAATTTGGATACTTAATAGATAAAAGACTATAGTTTACTTCAGATATACCCAAAAATTCCTCAAATTAACCAA
Source organism: Lepeophtheirus salmonis (assembly GCF_016086655.4). Classification (NCBI taxonomy): domain Eukaryota; kingdom Metazoa; phylum Arthropoda; class Copepoda; order Siphonostomatoida; family Caligidae; genus Lepeophtheirus; species Lepeophtheirus salmonis. The sequence continues at coordinate 27,781,995 of NC_052136.2, forward strand.
AGAGACTCGGAAGTCGAAAAATATAAACAATCAGACTAAATGATACAAAAATTACTGAATAACAGTTTTGAAAAATATTAATATGGTAGAGCTTCTTAATTTCGGATGTGAAAGTTTTTTGTAGTGGCGTCCTCTACGTTTTTAACACATAAAATCAATAATGATGATTTTAGAACCTTTTCATTTAGGGAGATGATTTTTAACCATTTTCCTAGTAAGAGGAATGGCATCTCCATCCCTATTACAACTCGAGCACTATTTATTGGTCATTAATATGGGACTTATTCATTCATGAAAAACTTTCAAAACTTTATAGCGCCCTCTACAATGCATCAAATTTATTAATATTATAGTCTCAGTTCACCAATTGAATAGTACATGAGAAAACTAAAAAATAAATATTATCTACAAGGTTGTGTGACAGTTTGTAGCCTATCTAATTGAAGTATCGATTGCTTGAGGGCGCTGGTGTCGTGTAAGATTATGTCAACTGTCCTTTACCCCACTCAATAATATACCTCTCGTGACTTCCTCCCTCCTGTCCTTGCTCCTTGTTGAGCTCTAATAATGTCCAGTTTGAATCCTTAGAATCCAAGGCTTAAAAAATTATTTTCTGGCTATTCACTTTTAAAACTAATAAAATAGTAATCTTTATTATTTAACTAGTTTGTTAAAAAAATAGCGTTTGCTGAGAATAATTTTTAGGGCGCCCTCTATCGGGTAATGATAATTATCATACTTGGAGTTATATTCTTTAGCTGCAACACGGGCCACTCTCTGATAACTTATTTAAAACTTTTAGTATCTTTAAAAACACATGAATATTTTTCAATTATTGTCAATTTAGGGCTAATGAAAGTGTAATTAGGGTTATTAAAATTATAGAAGATTGATTAGTGATGATGCCACTGGTACATATCCATGATGACGGTCATACCAAAAAATTGTTTTATAGTACAGTCCAAATCGGACTCGTTTTTAAAATATAGGAGGGAACAGTACAATTTTGGAACTGTTACATCCCTACTAACTATTAGTGTTGAAACTCAGTCCAGAACTGATTTTTTTTTTTTTTTTTCGGTCTTAAGTGATTTTTTCAAGACCGATTTGTTTCTGTCTCATTCTAATAATCGATTTTTTTCATATATTTTCAAAGACTGAATCTCTTTTTTTTTATATCAACCATCATTGTTATTTTCATTATATTAAACAAAGATCTTATATAGATCATAAATATTTGGATAACCTTGAATATCTAAAAAGTATATTCTAGAATATTTTTACAATACATTCAGAATCTATCTATTCATATTATATTACAATATGAAATGATAACCATAAAACTAAAATATACAACATTTTGACCTCGTTCTGCCATTCTAGGGGTAATGGACTTCTTCAGGGCCTCTACAGATGAATGATACTTGGTACTGGCCTCATGGTCGATCCTTCCCCAAGATAAAAATCGCATGGGTTCAGTTCCGGGCTGTTTGCAGGCCAATAATCTGGCTCCAAAAGTGAATACATTTTGTGGCCAAGACATCCAGCACTGTTAGAAATCCCTTTACCTTCATTAATTATTGAATTAGTAGTAAGTGTTCATTTTTCAATGGACCATCCGGTAAAATGGATTTTTTTGGGACCGATCTAGACCGACTTTTTCTATGAGACTGGAAAATACCAAATTTCTTTAAAAGACCAAATTAGTTCATTCCAACAAAAACCATAACAGTCTAGGATTTTCAGACCAAAACCCAACATTACTGACTATGTATTATTCTAATTAATGATTCAAAGTTGGATATAAAATAATATTATAAGCTTTATCGTAATATCATAATTTAATGCATACAAAAAACTACACCCATTTCCAGGGTCACGACATTCCTTGAAAAGAAAGGTTGTTGCATTGGCATTTTTGAAGATCATCATGAATAAAAATCAAGGACTTGGTTTTATTATCATTGGAAAGTGGTCTCCAATTGAGGTTTTATTTAGTTTTGTAGCAGGAATGTAATCCATAGAATATTATATTATTAATTAAAAGTATAAGTCATATTCATAATGACTCGTCATTTTTTTTAAATTTTTATAGTTAATGAGTAAATTAGGTTTGTTCGAGAAATAAAATCAGATTCTTTGTTCAAGCACAGTATTAACCCATTTGCATACAACATGGCGCCACCATACTTACACAAAAATACAATCTGTGTTTTTCTTTGTCAGCTGTCGATTCTTCTTCTAGTTTCCCCTTATCAGAATTGAATGGTGGAATTAGAATGATCTCTTTTAAGCAGTGAACAATTCCCATAAATTATTATTGAATATTTAAAAGACGTGCAATGTACAAAAGATGGCACTACTGGGCCGTATCGAGGTTATGTTTATTTAAGAACATCTTTTAGAAGAATACACACGAACTTTCAGCCAGATCAGTCTATTTATTTCTGTTTGGCATTCGTTTGAATCGAGGGATCGGCCGGAAAGATTTTGGCTACTGTCTAATCCTCGTCGAATATCTGAAAAAGGGAAAAACTATTACAAGTACGTGTAATAGATCCTTATTTGACAGTTTCAAAACCAAGCTGCAAGAAAAAAGACAGGATTGGCGCACAAAAAAGTCCTTTTCCATCACGAAAATGCACCAGCTTACAAATCAGAAGTTTCGGTTTCAAAATTAATGGAAATAGGGTTCCAACTCGAGATGCCCACAGGACTAGCAATCTCACGTAACTTCACTCTTCTGTCATACATCACCATATCATGGATCTTAATAATCACTTCTGGAGTAGTAATCTCAACTGTGTGAACAGAACGTTCAGCGTCGTTTGTGCCAAATGGTCACACCCAAAATTTTGAAATCACTTATAAACTGTTCTAATCGATGGTGAAGAGTCCCCATAATGTTTATCAAGCTCCTTTTTAGTTCCCTTAGGCGTCATGAAGTAGTGTATAATCTACACACAGAATTCTTTTTTGTCTTTTTTTTGACAATCACTCCACTACCTCGAATCAAAGGAATGCCAAATAGAAAGAAATATACCGATCTGGCTGATGTTTATTGTGTTGTCTTCCAAGAGATGATTCTAACTAAAAATAACCTGGATACACCCCAGTAGTTCCATTTTGCATGTAGTACTTTTCAAACGAAACTTGTATAGTCGGGAAGAAATGGTTTACTAGCAACAAATTTTGGACCTTCCACCCCCCCTGGTTTTGGGAGATGTAAGGTTGCGTGATAAACCCCCTGTATTTTGTTGTATACCGATGATTTTTCTATTTATTGTCCCCCCCCCCTTTCCAATCAGTGTTCTGAATATTGATTGGTTGAATTTGAATTATCTCTTGTTAAGCTACTATAAAAAATTGACTAGTAACACAATAATTAGAAAGAATAGGCTAAGAATCTAGCGTCATCACTACACTAAAGCACAAAAATATAAATTTTATTGTCAACTGTCAATTATAATACCCTTTTTATTATAATCAGGGTACAGAACGTTGATTGGTTATTAAATGTAATGACAAAAAATTAAGGAATTAAATAATTTTTTATTTTTACTAATATATGTAATATTTGAAATTTAATATTCTTGAAAAATTTATAAGGGATTAGCTGTGGATTTTAAAAAATGTTCTCTAAACAATTTATTTTTTTTGGGAATAGGTATGAATTTTTGAAGTTTTTTTGTAAATAGATTTGGATATTTGAAAAAAAAAATTCCGAAAATTAACGTGGTCACCCTGACAATTTGAATAATAATGTTTCGGGGCTGTCATGACATTTCATTAAATTAATTGCAATAAACAATCCAACTCATTATATAGCAAGGTTATAAAATGTATAGCCTGGAATTACTCCGATTTTTCAACTTATTTTCCCCATATCATTAATTGGTTAAATTTGAATTAGCTCTTGTTAAGCTACTTTGAAGAATTTTTAACTATTATTGAATGGGTAATAATTCAGGGGCACACACAAGGGGTAGGCTGGAGGGGCTGTAGTCCTCCCCAAATTAAATAATGTCTACTTTTTAATAGAGAATTTAATATTTGAAATTTTTTTTCAAATAATTTAATATTTGTGAATATGTGTGAATTTTGAAATTCTTTTCTAAAAATTTAATATTTAAACTTTTTTCTCAAAAAATTAAATTTCTTGTGAATAGCCGTGAATTTTTGAATTTTTCTTACAAAAAATTAATATTTGAAATTTTTTTACAAAAAATCAAGTTTTTTTGGAATATTAGGATTTTTATATTTTAATTAATAAATTTTGGTGAATTGCTTTTGACTTTTGAATACAAAATTAAATATTTGAAATAAAAAAAAAATTATTAAAATTTAATTTTTAAATTATAAAAAACAAGCCCCCAAAAAAAAAAAAACCCAACTACATTACCCCCTGTAATTTTATAGTTAAAAAGAATAGACGTAAGTTATTGTAATGTACAGGGTGTCCACGATAAATTGGAACTATCTTAAAATTCAACCTGCTTGATAAAAATGGAATTTGGAGTGTATTTGTTAATATGTAAAAAAGTTAGACATGATATTAAACAATAAATTTATTCAACATCTTCTCCCTCAGCAGCCACCATCTTCTCCATCCTGCCCCTAAAGGATTTGCATGACCTGATGACTTCCGCGGAATCGACAGCATTCCACTCCCTCGTAATGGAGCCCTTCAGGTCCGCGATGCTCTTGTGGCTGAACTTGCACACCTCCCTCTCCAACTTCCCCTACCAGTAGTAATCACACGGATTGAGGTCGGGTGAGTTGGAGGGCCAGGTGTTGCGATCCCAGAAAGTGATGTCGTGGGAGTTGAAGAGGTTAGTGGTCCTCATGGTGATGTGTGCGGCGCTGAGTCTTGTTGGGATATGAACTCCCTCCCAGCAGCCGTATCCTTCATCCAGGGGATGACGAACTCCTCCATGACTTCGCAGTACCTTATCGCGTTAACCCTTTCCTTGGGATTGAAGAAAAAAGGAGGCATCACCTCACCGGTGCTGCAGATGACACCCAGGGGCATCACGGAGGCCGGGAACTTTGTGGTGAAGACCGCAGGGACCTCTTCTCTCTCCTTGGCAAGCCACCTGTCATTCTGGACGTTGTAGCTTCTGTCAACAGTCCAGTTCTTCTCGTTGGAGAAGAAGACAATTCTTCCTCCATGGCTCTTGAGGTCATTGAGGGTACACTTATATTTTTTGGAAAAAAAAATCAAAAATTCAAATATTTAATTTTCTAGTAAAAAGTCAAAATTACTTAATTTACAGATTGATTTCGTACCGACATCAAACTATATATATAAATATATATTATTTGACCGACATACGTTCAAGGTGACTATATATTATGAATAATGCCTTTTTATTAAATTTGATTGTGCAGGGGCGTGCCCACATAAAGAAGTTTTGTACCAGAAGATTTTTTTGTTCGGAAGAAAAATTTAAAATTGTTTTAAGGATTTCTTTTCTAAAAAAAAATAAAACGGTCATTCGACCAAATTTTCATTTTTGAACCCCTGTTGACTTCATCAATAGTTATTAGATTGTGATGTTTAATTATAATTATCTCTTATATATTTGAATACTTTTTTTTTTATAGATTATCATATTTTGGGACCGATAGCCCACAAACTAGCCCGAACCCCAACACCTTATACCCCGATATTTTCTAGTCAAACCCACCTCCAGTCTAGAGTGAACTTTTTTTAAATGCACAAGTTTGCAACCAAAAAATGAGATAGATGATATTAAATGTAGGATTAACAGTACAATTTACAATGTACAATGTTCCTTAGATGTTAGAATGGTGTAGTTTTTCGATATTTTAATAAATTATAAGTATTCTGTGGCACATCGATTAAAAGTATCAAATCCCCTCAGTTATATTACTCATAAATACATACTAACTATGCAATCTGAATAGATCAAAATGAGATAATAGTATCAATTAGTAGTTGGTGATTAGAATGATCAATTTTGTAAGTAAATAATACATTTTATGACGAAGAAATTCCAACTTGTACAATTTACTAAGACAAGTTACAACTTGTACAGACATCGCAACTTGTACAAAACATATCGGTCTATGATTTCCAGACCCAACACCAACAAGACTACTATTTACTCCTACTGACGCGCTCTGCTTTTCAAGAGCTATATATTAGCTACACAGTTAGCTATATTTTGATCTTGGTCACAAATAAATAAATATAAACTTTGCATCGCGTGTAGACGATTGAAGGCAAAAACATGGAAGAGGACCTATTTTCCGTGTTTGAAGATGATCCGCAACCCGAGAAACGTCTCTTTACTCCGGAATCAGGAGGATCAAAGGCAGTTGCAGAAGGAAAACAGGAAATTGAGTGAGTCATTCATCATTACATATGTGTTCAATCGGAATTTCAATGAGTACCTTCCATTTTCAGCGGAGAGAAGCTCGTAGATGAGATTTTGGGGTAGTAACAAGCGGACGGGATCCCCAGTTGACAAAGATGAAGCCGGGTCTGCCGACCTAAAACGCTCTAAAATAGAAGAAGAGGCTGAAGGCGACAATGCTTTGTCCTTGGTGGAATCCGCTCCACGGATTCGTATTCAGTCCCTGGAAGGAATGGTGGGATGTACTCACGAAGTGGCTCTTCCTCCGGGACAAGATTATATTCCCCTTTCTCCCTTAAAGTCCAATCCGTACAAAACTTATGCCTTCGCTTTAGATTCTTTTCAAACACAAGCCATTGCATGCATTGAGAACAATCAGTCTGTACTCGTCTCAGCGCACACTTCCGCGGGAAAAACCGTGACTGCAGAATATGCAATCGCTCTTTCTCTCAAAGAAAAACAAAGGGTTATTTATACCACACCCATCAAAGCTCTTTCAAATCAAAAGTATCGAGAGTTCTATGAAGAGTTTTCTGATGTCGGACTCATGACTGGAGATGTCACCATCAATCCCATGGCATCTTGTCTTATCATGACGACGGAAATTCTACGGAGCATGTTGTATAGAGGGTCTGAAATTATGAGGGAAGTGGGATGGGTTATTTTTGATGAAATCCATTATATGAGAGATTCGGAGAGAGGAGTCGTTTGGGAGGAGACTATCATTCTCTTACCGGATAATGTACATTGTGTATTTTTATCTGCTACCATTCCTAATGCTAGGCAATTTGTCGAGTGGATCGCGCATTTGCACAATCAAGTAAGGGTTGCTTTGCTTTTGCAATCGCACACATTTATAACAACATCATCATATTATTTGCAGCCGTGCCATGTTGTATACACCGACTATAGACCAACTCCTCTTCAACATTATATTTTCCCTTCTGGAGGAGATGGAATTCATCTGGTTGTGGATGAATTTGGTGTATTCAAGGAGGATAATTTCAATCAAGCTATGTCTGTCCTTCAAAACGCTATTGGAGATTCAGGTGCTGGTGATAAAAAGGGGAAAAAAGGTGGAATGAAACCACAAAACAACTGTTACAAAATTGTCAAGATGATAATGGAACGTAATTTTGCACCCGTGATTGTTTTTTCATTTAGTAAAAAAGAATGTGAAGCTTACGCACTCCAAATGGCCAAATTAGATTTTAATAGTGGTAAGGTGTAAATTTTTTTTGCTCTTCAAATATGTACTAAAAACATATTTTCTAGCTGAAGAGAAAAAACTCGTGGACGAAGTCTTTCAAAATGCAATGATGGTTTTATCGGAAGAAGATCGTGCTCTACCCCAAGTAGAGAATGTACTTCCCCTTCTTAAACGTGGGATTGGTATACATCACGGAGGATTACTCCCTATTTTGAAAGAAACTGTCGAAATTCTTTTTGGCGAAGGACTTATTAAAGCCTTATTTGCCACAGAAACATTTGCTATGGGCTTAAATATGCCAGCAAGAACAGTTTTGTTTACAGGGACTCAGAAATTTGATGGAAAAGATTTTAGATGGATAAGAAGTGGAGAATATATTCAAATGTCTGGACGTGCTGGTCGTAGAGGTTTAGATGACAAAGGTATAGTTATTCTAATGGTAGATGAGAAAATGGCTCCGTCCGTTGGAAAGAATATCGTTAAAGGTCTGCCTGACCCAATTAACTCGGCTTTTCATCTCACTTATAATATGGTACTGAATCTTCTAAGAGTTGAAGAAATCAATCCTGAATACATGATGGAGCGGAGTTTTCATCAATTTCAAAATTATTCAAATATTCCAAAATTATATGAAAGTAAGACAAAATATTTTCCATTGCTAAGAACATCAAAATAATAATTTCATTTAATTATAGAAACGAAAAGTCTAGAACAAAAACTCGAAGAAATTAAGATTTCAGATGAAGAAGAAATCGCATCTTATTATAGTCTTAAAGAGCAATTGAAGAATATGAGTAATGAATTTCATTCTTGGTTAATTAAACCCCAATATATTGTACCTTTTTTACAATCTGGGCGACTTATTTCTGTCAAGCACGGAACAAAAGACTTTGGATTTGGCGCCGTTGTTAACTTTCGAAAATTATCTGGTGATAAAAAGCAAAACCCAAGTTTAGAAGCAAGTCAAAACCTAGTTTATATCATTGATATTCTTCTTCACGTAACTAAAGAAACTTCCAAATGTAAATCCACTTATGATTTGGAGCCTGCGCCTCACAATACCAAGGGAGAAATGGTAGTTGTATCCATTAAGCTGGAACTCGTTCAAAAGATATCAAGTGTCAGGATATTTATGCCTAAAGATATTCGACCAATTGAAAATCGTTGTTCTGTATTAAAAAGCATTCAGCAAGTATCAAAACGATTTGGAAGCGAAATACCTTTACTTGATCCAATCAAAGAAATGATGATTGGGGACAAAGACTTTAAAAATATAATCAAGAAAATATCAACATTTGAAAAAAGACTCTTATCTCATCCTTTGAGCGGTAATCCTCAGTTAAATACTATTTTAGAGGAGTATGGAAGCAAAGTTGAGCTCCAAAAATCTTGTGAGTCTGCTCGAGAGGAACTTAAAAAAGCTAAAAGTCTGCTACAAATGTCGGATCTGAAATGTATGAAACGAGTTCTTAGACGGCTGGACTATTGCTCTTCAGCGGATGTTATTGAAATGAAGGGTCGAATCGCTTGTGAATTGGGGACGTAAGTAATTTTTTTCTACTATATTATGAGCAAAGAATAATCAAACAATGTATATTATTTAAGGGCGGATGAACTCCTTTTGACGGAAATGATTTTTAATGGTGTGTTCCAACCTCTTACTCATGCTCAATGCGCTGCTATTCTCTCCTGCTTTGTATTCGATGAAAAATCTGACTGTATGCCGAAATTAACGGAAGAGTTAAGCGGCCCCTTGAGACAAATGCAGGATTTAGCTCGTAGGATCGCTAAAGTCTCCAAAGAAGCTAAAATTGAAATCGAAGAAGATGAGTATGTTGAAAAATTTAAACCCTACATGATGGACGTCGTTCATGCATGGTGTAAGGGTGCTTCATTTGCGACTGTGATCAAAATGACGGATATTTTTGAGGGTAAATATATATTCATTTAATATTCGAATCCTTAGATATTACTCTGAAATATCTTTCTTTTTTGTTATGGATCTCAGGAAGTATAATTCGATGTATGAGAAGATTGGAGGAGTTACTACGACAGATGGTTCAAGCATCAAAGAATATTGGTAATACAGAACTGGAGAACAAATTTTCGGAAGCTATTAAATTACTTAAACGCGATATTGTATTTGCTGCTAGTTTATATCTATAGTTAAATATATATTTCTATATTTTTGGCTACATGAGATGGCAATTTTTAAAGAATATAAATTCATTCAATCCATATCCACGCCGCTCCTCTATGCTGAATAAACTTCATTTAGTTTTCAAATTTAATCTCCTTAACCAATTGTTGTAGTGGCACAGTAGACTTGCTAATGGTTTTGTTAAAGGGTACGATACTTGTGCAGTCTTCTCTATTCATTCTGTTGTGATCACAAGGAAATAACTGACAACCATCCTTGGTCCACTGATCAATGGCTTTTTGAACAATAATCGAGCAGTCTTCTTCAGATAGCTAAAATATAATTATTGATTAACGCGAAAGCTACAGAGGGCTTGCAATGAAAAAATACGGACGACAAATATATTCGTATAGAAAGAGACCGAATAATTCTACATATATTTGTCAGTATATAACACTAACGAATATGATTAAAATCCTGTAATACGAATACTATGGAATGAAAAAAATGCTATGTTGTTCATGACGCCAATGTTTCTCCGTAAGTGTTGCTTGCAGAGCATAAAAATCTTCCGAGGTGAACTTAAATAAAATATTAATATGACTTACAACATAAAAAAACTTACTTTATCAAATATTTTTAAGCCTTCACGCCAATCCGCGCTCTGTTGTAGTCTGGAATTACATAACTCCATAATAGATATGGCGACAAATACTAATATCTTCATGGATCCTCCGATAACTTTGTCCCATACTTTAACTAAAACATTCTCATGAATGACTCCGGCAAAAGCTCTACTTATCCATACTCGAATAGGCAAATTGTTGAGCAAATCAATTTTCTCACAGTATGAATACAGTTTAGGGTGAATATTTGACAATTTTTTGATAAAACTCTTTTCAAGATCATCCATAATTCGTTTAGGATGTGAATGTAGGAACTTATGTAGCTCTTGAGATAGGTAAAAGGACGCCACTTCTGCGGAGTCTGTAATTTTAACCATGGAGGTTGCTATTGTAGTAAAGTTGCATGATGAAAGCTCTTTAAGCTGAGATTTGACATCGAATTTTATCCAACCTTGACGAACAAGGAATTGGACGGTAAGTTCTTGTGGTAAGGACATATCGTCCGTTATTTTTTGCATTCGTTTTTCCATTTGCTTTATATGGAAGTAAGGATTTTCTTTCCACCATAACATTTCTGATGAATTTTTGGAATAAATAGAAGAGAACTCTGCAAAATAAGAAGATAAACGATATCTAAAGTTAATTCTGATTAAGAGTTTCCGTACCATAAATGACTTTCCAAACCTCTAATCTCATAATGGAAGGAACAGAGAACCTCAAACAGAACTGTTGTAGTTTTTCAATACTCCTTGGTTCTTCATTGAGGAGAGTATCAAGCGTTTTTTCATTCAGTCCTTTGAACCCCACTCTTTCGTAATAATGTGTTCTAAAGTTGCGTTCATCATTTCTTGACATTTGACTACATCATTATCATAGTATATAAAAATATAACAAGAAATTAAGATAAATTATTTTATATTAATTATCAAAATATATTAAAATACATATTTATTGTATTTCCCTCTAATCACAGACATATATAATGGGTGGGTTTGTGAGCTAAAACAAATAGGAATAATAAAGTTTCTGTATAAAAAAAGTATTTATGGTTTAGAGTCCATTTTTCTATGTCGTTGCATTTTGGATAAAACAGCATTGTATGAAGTTTTCATTTTTCGAGCAGATCCTTTTAATTCTCTATTTTGTCCACCAAAGGGCTTAGTAGGTGTGGCTACTTCCTCATCGCCTTCTATTCCAAAATCATAGTCTGCCATGGCCTAGAACGGAAAATAATTTAATATGAAAATTTTGAATATTATGGCAAAGCTCACTTTATTATGAGCAGCGGCAGCCTCTCTTTGAGCAACAACAGCTTTTTCCTCCTTGATAATGTTTTTGCGAAGACTCTCTTCGTCCACTTCTTCATCGTCACTGGGCGGCCGCTTCTCGGGAATCTTCCACTGCAAGTCCAAATGCCCCTTTTTCGAGAAGATTTCCCATGAAGACAGAATATGATCCACTTGAGGGGTCCAATAAAGTTTTCCCTTTGAACATCCAGTGGTCTGATAGACTTCCTCGTCAGAATGGGATTCGAACCAAGACTCTTCGCTCATCATATCATTAAAAACAAGAGATCCCTGAGGTTTCATCTTGAATGTATGTGTACATAGAGGGCGCACATATATTCTCACCTTCTCTAGCAGGAGATGCTTCACATTCTCAATGCTCTAAATTTTAAGTCTTTCATTTGACATTTAGCAAATTGACCAGGCTAGGCGCCAATGAAGCCATTCAGATCAATGATAATACTTCATATTATATCATAAAGATCCTTCATTTCTTTAGAGATCGCTAATTCATTATACATATTTAGATATCCGGCAATTCTAATCTTAATCATTTTATTTTTTCCCACTTGATTGCTACAATTTGTAAATGTATATCAATTATCAATATTTTGAGCAAGTAATTATTACTTACCAGATGATGGTACTTGAGTTCATATTTTGAAGACTAGCAACTCGACTTGATCCACACAATCAAAGACTCACGACTGGACTTGGACTAGAAAGCTTTATACTAAACTCAAGAAAAGTCTTAAAAATATATTTTCATTATGGACACTATAACTATTTAATATTAATAATTATGGAGTTGAAATGAACTCAAAAGAAATCTGAGGACTCGAACTGTACTCCATGAAAATATTTAAGAGTGTAGACTTGTGAGCAAAGATGGTCAATACTTGCTTGAGAGTAGTTCTTTACAGTGTGCTATTAAAATATTGAATCCTTCTTTTTAGTTACGTTTTAAATATATATGTATTTCGAATACAACGTGTCATAAAATATTATTTTATGATTTGCTTTAATTAAATAAACTAGTCTTTAATTATCTGTTGTGAGAAGTGAGCTGTTTGCGAGCTAGTTTCTTTTATGTAAGCAGAATCCATCCTACTTTAATCTATATAGTCTACTAATTCAGTCTATTTTAATCTCTAATTAACTAAAAACTTAGTATATTTTATCTGCATAATTAATGTATCATGCACATAATAATAATTAAAAGATATATGTGTAATTTCTCCTTTTATTCGGAATCAAATTATTCCTTGTTTTGGAAAAGAGTATGATAATTGATAACTGATTATAATTCATTCATCTTATTAGTTTTGCCTTAGTAAGGGATATTCAAAAATCCAGAAAAGGAGAAAATCCCAATTATTTTTTTTAATTCATAATTTATATCATATGTATAAAACGAAATATTTCTAAATCAATTATAGGCTCTGTATTCAAATTTCTGGGATGAGTATTGATACCCAAGAATTTTAGCTACAGTTGAAAACCTTTATTTGATTTAAGGGACTTATATTGGCCCCGATATGACTCTTTTCAAATATTATAATATATAAATTTCTCAATCTTTTATTTTGAGGATGAATTTTATCTAGATTAATTGCAATTTGCACCAAACTTAAAGGGATAATTAATAAGAAGAATTTGTTGATAGATATGACCGATAATCATTTGTCGAAGAATACAAATTTAATCCACACTCAATTATGGTGAAAATCCTTCTAGCTTGTTTAGCTTGTTTTTGTGTTGACGGGCCATTATTGTGCATGCAACACATTTGAAGGCTTAAAAAATGAAATCATATATATGTATATCAGATGCGTAAACTAAATGCTTATATTTCTATTGCGCAAGTGTTTTGTCAGTATCTGGGGAAGTCCTCTGGAAAATTGTGAAGTGAAGAGTACTAGCAAATAACAAGAGGTAGACATTATATTGTGAAATGACTTTACCATTGCTCCGAACTACGTGTCAGTTTCTTCATCGTAATCGAAGCCCCTGGTCCCTCATGTCATCCCTCCTCGAATATTCTCCCTCTTCAAGCTATGCTGCATTTAAAGATATATTTTCTAGATCCAAGAATATCGTCGTTCTTACAGGGGCAGGTATCTCTGCTGAATCCGGAGTTCCCACTTTTAGAGGACCTGGAGGCTATTGGAGAAAATATCAAGCACAAAACTTAGCCACACCGGAGGCTTTTAGAGCTGATCCAAGCCTTGTTTGGGAATTTTATCATTATCGCAGGGAGGTTATGCTCTCAAAGCAACCAAATCCTGCACATATAGCCTTGGCTCGTTTGGAAAAAAAGTTAAAAGAGGAAGAAGGAGGACTTAAGTAATTAGATAATTAATTATTCATATTGAACTTTAATTCATTGTCTTTAATTGGTTCATGACAGGAAGTTGATTATCATAACACAAAATATTGACGAACTCCACAAGAGAGCCGGATCTACTAATATACTGGAACTCCATGGATCACTTTTCCGTGTACGCTGCACTTCCTGTGGAATAGAATCCTTAAACTATGATTCACCTATCTGCCAATCACTTCTTGGAAAAGGTGCTCCCGAACCCCATGTACCTAGAGCTGGAATTCTAAAAAAGGACCTACCTAGTTGTACGGAATGTGGAGGTCTACTTAGACCTGCTGTCGTGTGGTTCGGAGAAAGTATGATATTGTATTTGATTTTAGAATTATATTATATGAATAAGTACTGAGTCAATTATTTATTTTTTAGGATTAAATGATCGCATCTTGGGGAAGCTCACGATGCTATGAACCAATGTGATTTATGTCTTGTAGTGGGTACATCATCTGTTGTTTATCCTGCTGCAATGTTGGCTCCAGAAGCTGCTGAAAGAGGGATTGCTGTTGCAGAGTTTAACATGGAGCCCACACCTGTTACAAATGAGTTCAAATTCCATTTTGCTGGTCCTTGTGGAACTACACTTCCAAGAGCACTTGGTTTAGACTAGAGTAAGGACCATGATTTAGAGGATCGGTGGAGCCATTCTTTGTAAACATAGCAAAATTAAAACAATCCCGTTTCGGGCCCCGTGCTAAAAAAAGATCAAAATTTCTTTAAAAAACTGATTTCCTGTCCATCAACACAAAAACAAGCTTTAATGATTTTTCTCAATATTGAATCAGGATTCCTTATGTATTATTTGACGAATTATCGTTCATTTCTATGAACAAATTCTTTCTGATTAATCCTAGAGAGAAAATGTAAGTTGCACTACTTCAAGTAGCAAAAATGCATCGTTACAATTAACCAATTGAAAAGGTCAAATGAAGTATCATAAATGAAAAGAAAGTTCTAGACTACATTCTTGGATATCTCAAATCATCCCAGAAATTTGAAAAACCAGCCTATAATTGACTGAAATAAGGATTGTTTAAGTGTTAACTTACCACATAGTATACTTTAATATTCAGACACAAGTAATGATCATTTTCCTATGAATATTTAAAAATATTTATGGATTTGTAACATCGATTGGAACATATCATTTATTTTCTTAAAATAATTAATTATTATCATTAAGAGTCATCGTGTGTTGTTTTTTATATAAATAAATACTGTTGTTAAATAATGACCATACTAATAGAGCGAGGGAATCACGTCCTTTATTTGATAATTTATAGGTTTCCTGCTTGATTAAAAGTCTTGCCGTCATCAGGATATGTATAAAAAATAATGATACTTATCATATAATTAATTTTTCAAAATATTATTGCCCTTTAATGCACTTAAATAACGGACTCTGTTGCTTGTAACATGTAAGATATAAAGTATGTATATATCTATGTAGATATAAGCTCTCAAATTGCATAATTGTATCATCATCCTATGTTAATGAATAATGAAGGTGTACTACATATTTTAACATTGACATTGTGTAGAGGGGGAGCTAAGCCGAGAGGTGTATGTGCTGGCTTTAAAGTAAGTAATATTTGACAGGTATATTGGTTAATATCATGATGTAGAGGGCAAACAAAGGGAAGAGTGTATTAGAATATTAATAATTTATAATACAAATGAAATTCATAAGTGTTTACATTTTATAATATTAATGAAATGAAGACCAAATGGCTCGAAATCTTATGATATCAAGGATTGCTTTGATTGAGAGAAAGTTGTATATTACAGACTAACATCAATATATATATATATATATATATAAAAAGTTTAATAGAGAAATATAAAAGCAAAAAGGAGTTTTTTGCTGTTCTTTATATTTTGCTCTCTGCAGCATTTCTACTTCAACTCCTGACTGTCTATAGAGGCTATACACGACGCACGGGTCGATATTTTTTATTCTTCTACAAATCAGCTTTGACAATAACATTAAACTTTAATATCTACCACCACGACCATAAAAGCGGATCCCTCCTCTCCTCGACGACGACATTTCCTCCTCTTCCATAATAATAATGAACGACGAGTCTATTTCCAGTTCCCTCCTGGAGTTTCTCCGATCTCAAATCCCTTCAATTAAAGTGGAGTAAGGAGTCAAGATATACATCCATTATAAATACGTATAATTAATATGACTAACATCCATTGCTTTTCAGTGATATTGATGGCATTCTCTTGGACTATGTCACCTCCATCCTCGAGGATCTCAAGGAAGACAGCTCTAATTTTGATTTGGATGAATTTTATGAAATGCTCACTGCCTACATACCAGACTCTGCTTCTATAGAATCCGAGATACTTGCGGATTGGCTCATTAGAACGGCATGTGAGCAGAGGAAAGAAGAGCCTCAGGGGAGTAGCAGTTCTTCATCTGCATCCTACTCCTTCCTCTCTTCGTCGATATCCAAGGTTGCATCTCTGGATCTCTCTCATATCATAAAAGAAACACCCAAAGAGGCCCTTGAAGAAGAAAAATCACCTGATTCTTCCACTTCCTCCACATCATCCACTTCTTCAGATCCTACTTTTGAAAGTAAAGAAAATGCTCATATCGAAGAGTCGTGTGAGGACGAGGTTATTTCATCTATTCAAAATGAAATGTACAACCCTTTAATTTATATAATATTCTATATATTTATAGAGATATGAGTTTCAAGATAAAATGGATAGTCTTTCCGAGTTATTTCCCTATGCCTGCCAATTAGAAGTGGTGCATTGCTTGAGTTTAGCTGAAGGAGACATTGACAATGCGGCTCATCTCATCATGATTCGTAATGAAACGGGACAGAGTTTCAGAGCACCTACTGATAGAAAAGTAGTTGCATAATTTAATTCATACTATCTGTCTGAAGCCTACTTAATGATGTGTATCGTCTTTTTAACCTTTAGATAATCAAAGCCAATACCAAGCCGATATTAAATGCAAAGGAATTAAAAGAAAAAATTGTTGGTAAATATGGGTTCATTGATCAAGCAGAGGATTCCAGATATCATCGACCAAATATAAAAAAAACCGTAGGTCTTTTTTTTTTAAACTAGTTATATTTGATTTATATTTCATTATTGTGTTTTAAGAACATGAATTCATCAATATATGTATCAATGTGATGTGTCTACATAAAAGCAATCTTAACTGTTGCTTGACTTCATACCAGCATAAACGCTTCATTATTTCATTGACGTATTTCACTCAATTAAGAATTCATATTCTAATTTCTGGGATGGATTGAGATACCTAAGAGTGTAAAATCTATTCTGGAGCCTTCATTAGGGGCGCTGGATGGGCTGTAGCCCCCATCCCAAATTAAGGAATTTTATCTGTTTCCTCTAAAGTTTAATAATTGAAATTTGTTTCCTAAAAATTAAATTTTTGTCAATAGCTGAGGATTTTTGAATTTTTTTTCAAAAAATTTAATATTTCCGCAGGATTATTATTTTTTATATATATATATTTATGTATCTTTTGTAGAAAAGTAGAGTAATTAGATTAAGAATACAAATGTAATCCTTTTGAGAAAATTCATCATAGCCTGCTTTTGTATTGACAAACTACAATGATTATATGATATTTTTACTTATAGGAGGACAAAAAGTTGATTCGCTATCGCGACGGCAAAATAGTGAGCACCAAAGGAGAAAGATTTACTCAAGTTAAGAAGGAAGGTCCTGAAGAAATGAAGAAGTCAAATGTAAATATTGTCTCTAATTTTTGACAATTAATATCTTATGACAAATCATCAAAAATACATATTTTGGATTTGTCAATAATTTTTCAGTTTTTTTTAGAATTACGAATCCGACGTATAATTTCCACATATCATTCTCAAATTATTCCCTTTTATTTAATACTCTCATTATCACAAAATTTCAAACATAATTATGCAGATATTAGATAGCATTTTTGAAATGGGTTTTAAAAAAAAAAAAAAAAAAAAAACTATTTACAAATCAGTATTCATTCGAGACGTAAGCCACTACGACCAATGGCGGAGTGGCACGATTTTAATTATGGAGGTCATGCGTAAATTTTGAGCTCCCTATTCAGGCCTGTGACTACGGGGAGATGTTACACATCTCTGACTAAAATCTTGTCAAATTTGTCGACAAGACTTTGTTTTTTGACTGATATTTTTTTGTCACAATTTTGAAATCAACAATATTAATTGTTGACAAAAAAAAAATATATATATTATTTGTCAAATTTGCCTTTAAAGAAACATGTCAAAATTGTCCAAAGCCCCCTTCCCCCCAAAGAAAAAAATTAATAACGGCACTTAGCTCTACAGATTTACAAAAGTCTATTTTTTGGGATCTAGTTTTATTTAAAAAAAAAAAAATTTTTTTAATATTTTTCGGATTTGGCGCCCTCTTTAGGATAATTTTGGACCTTAATTACCCTTTTTTAAAATAGCTATTACATTTTTATTTATTTTTAACGGCCTTTTTTAAAATATGCATATTTCATTGAATGACGTTTTATAGAGAGAAAAGGTAATTTAGAAATATAAATAAAGTATTCTTTTTTTCTAATAAAACATCATTAAATGAATTTTGACACAATTTATCAAAAGGCCAAAAGAAGGTTTAGCTTTTTCTAAAAATAGAATTATGGAAAAAGACCACTCGAAATTATTGTTTCTTAGGATCCGCATTTTATTTTATAAAAAAAAATTGTTTAGAAAATTGTTGTTTCTAGAGATTATGCCAATACAAGATCTAAGGTCCTTAATAGCAGGGGCATCCGCAGAGTTATTTATATATATATATATATTTCTTTAGGGGGAGGGGATTCTTTTGAATTTCTGAAAAAATTAAATTTTTTCCTCCACCCCAGAATTTGATCGAATAAAACAATAAATTGACCCCTGATTCCCATGACATTTTTTTCGTATTGAATAAGAATTTTTTCATGGCTAAGGCACTTTTTTTCCTTTTGCAGACACCCTTGAATATAGTAAAAGTCCTGAGATGTTTCTTTATTGATATTTTTTCTTACATCAATTGCAGGACGTCAGTAACCGTTCTTTTTCTTAACACAAAATATCCGAGAATTATATCTCGGTCTTGTAGCTTCAATAAGACCTCTCGACATTAATGTTTTGATATAATATATCATTTTAAAAAAATAAAGAAAGAAGAGGGGCTCTGCCCTTAGCCCCTTGTCACTCCACCACTGGCTACGACAACATGTTTTATTATTATTTTGAATTACCAAATCTTAAAAGCTACAAGCGATTTTTAATATAAATTATAATTATTATTCATTAATTTTAATTTAATTAAATGGAATGTTATATAATACGTATTAATTTCTAATAATTAATTATTATTTTTCTTCCTTTCCACGCTGCTTTTATTGGAATTACTCTTTTTTTTTTTTTTTAATTTATTGTTATGTAGAAATTCTGACAAAACCTCCTTGACACCAGGTCCATTTGATATCGGTGTTTTCGTAGATCAATAACTTCTAATAATATGTTTCCCTTTACAATTACCACCCTCTTATCATTGCATCAGTATCCATTCTTCTTCCCATTGAAATTATATTATTATCTTCATAATTATGCATGTTCAGTATTTCTACTCGATGTGATTATTTTTAGTTTAATTAAAGCCCTCTTCAGGCATCTTTATTGTTCATTCCATCGTTTTTTGTTAGTATCAATGAAAACGGCTGTGAAGTTTTCAAATACACTTTTAATATTAGTTAATTATAATAAATATTCCATGAAAAAAATAATTATCCACACTTTTGTAGTATTTATTTATATATTAATCAATAGGTTGATTTTTGGTGGAGCCAATGGCAACAAGTAGAACCATGCCCTATGAAATCTTCCCCATTGCTTTTTTTTGGGCCCTTAGGTTGCTTATTGGTAGAGTATCGGAGAAAGAGTCACTGTTGAACTATGAAATCATATTATTCCACAAAATCCTCGAAAAACGATAACAATACTAGCGAAAGGTCCCATGAGCAATAGTTCTAATTTATCTGTTTCTCTAACAAAAATCGACCTAATATGTGCAATAGGGTCAACGATTCCACATCAAACCGCCCAAAGGTTTTCTTTGAATAACTCAAAAATTGATTAAATGTTGTTGATTACGGTTATAGGTGGAGGGAGGGTACTAAACTGAGCCCTGCACTGGATATTATTTTGAAGAAATTTAAATAATATATAAGCTAAAAATGATTATTTATAAAAGGACCCAAAAGGTAGAAATGGGATAGACCTTTTTTATTTATGTTTTTAAAATGAAGAGGTAATTTTAATACGGATACAATGTATTTAAAAAGAATATAAGAAGGCATAATTTTTTTTTTTTAAATATTATTAAAAAATACCTGGAAATTTTTTATAGCATAATAAAGGTCAATTTAAAAGAATCTAAAATGTAAAAATATATTTAAAAAAAGGAATGAAACAAAGACTCATTAATCTTTCCAAATGCCCTGCTCAAGCTAAAACAGACGCCTTAACTTAACAAAGTATTTCTGTAAAGTAAAATGTGGTTGACCAAATGTGTATTCCAAACTTATTTTGGAGCCATTACTTTATATTATGACATTTAACCTCGTTTATCAAGAACCAAATTCTCTTAACTTAAATATTTACTTAACAGAATGAAGCTTGGAAACTCAATGTTTCATTATGAATAGTGGTGTTTTTTATTTTTGATAGTAAAATAGATACAAGAAATTCATTTCAACAGTCTCAATTTCTCTATTTTTAAGTATAAACAATCAATATTAGACTTCTAGGACGACATATGGGTTAATATTTGTAATTTTTTAGTTAAGACAATTTGACCCTCAACCCTCAAAGTGTTGTTCCGGTCGAATTGGATTCATTTTTTTATCCACAATACATATATGTAAATGTGGGCATGTTAGTTTTTGTTTTGGAGATATTTCGATTGGGATTAGGAACAATCTATTATGTGAAATGTGCAAAGATTTAAAAGAAACTACATTTATACTAAATTTCATAAAATTCTAAGGTGGCCGGCTCAAAAACTGCCCTCTTCTTTTGGACGATTTGAATCTATGCCACTATAACTTATTCTTCTCAATTAATTATTATCGAATAAGCTCGGTAATAACCTTTCGTGTACAGGAATAAGAGTTAAATCATTTTGAAGTATGTTCTCAACCAAGGTCTTCATGGCATTTTTAACACTCGACTCATCCCTCGCTGAAGTCTCAAACCAAGATAAAAGCCCATTTTCTTGCACATAAGAAGAATACTTATATCGTGGGACTTTGATGTCAGGTAGATCACACTTATTTGCCATCAGTATGATTGGCATTACTTTGTTTGGCTCTTCATCCCCATCCTATGTCCAATTTTGCGTAAAAAAATATTTTTATATGTATTGATGAATGATTGCTCGCTCACCGTGATATCTGCCCTGGAATCAAATAGCTTCTCCGTTACATCACTTAACCAAGATAGTGCAGAGTCAAACGTTTCTGATCTAGATAGATCAAATACTATTACTGCCCCGTGAGCATATTTATAGTACACTTTTGTCATCCCTCCGAATCTTTCGTGACCAGGGACATCCCAAAGTTGCATATTTATTCTCTTATCTTTCACTTGAACGGATTTCAGCCGATAGGAACAATCTACACTGACTCTATAGTCTGAATGGTAGTCGTTGTCCACGTAGCGACGAATTAAACTACTTTTCCCAACTCCCAGATCCCCTAAAAACAGAATTTTGAGAAAAACCTCTGGGGTTATATCCTTTAATTCTTCTTCGTCCATTATGACTCAACCATTAACGTACCTAAGTAATACACATTTCTAAAAGAAAGCCCGGACCTAGCTTTCAGGTAATATTATCTCAAGCCATATTCGCAGTTTCTTCAAGGAGTCAATAATAATGATATTGATTAAAATGCATAACACTGGTCAACATTATTTTAACCCTTGGAATGAGATGATTATGTTCCTGATTGATTTTACATCGAGAAAGATGGAAATTACCCTTACAACAGTTCTTTTTTGAACAATTTTTACATGATTTAAAGTTCTTTTTCACCTTGGAAGATCTAAAAAATATTACAACTATTTCTGTAGGGATATCCGATAAAATGCCTTGTAAGTACCAAAAAATACTTTTCATTTGTAAGTAATAGAATACATTTCTCATTCTTGGTAACAATGATGAAAATCGTAGTTTGTTGTATTGTAAAGAGTCTTAACTAAAACCATTCAACTTCATAAGAATAAAAAAAAGAGCACCTTGAAAAAAAAATAATATTTAAAAGTTTGATAAAGATTTGTTATTTAAAATTATATTTATTAAGCTATCACCAGTTTCAATCCAGGGCCAGTGTACTAGTGTTTAGCTTTGACTTGAAATATGCAGAAGGGAACTCAAAATAAAATATATTGCAATATCAATTTAATAGACTAATCATATCAGATCAGACATGTTAATTTATTTATAAATATATATATTATATACGAGTGTACAACCACACTATAATATAAGCGTCTCAGAGTGATAAAAATGGATTATTAGACATAAAGGATAATATAGTTGTTAGATAAAATTTAGGAACTTGATAACGTACATATGATATTCAAGGGTTAGTAATGAACTATTCACATGAGCCCATAAGGATCCCGACAAGGATTTTATGATTATTTTTGAGAACGATATTCTGCTTAAATTCTCCCTTAGTTACGGGAGCAAAAGTGACTGGAAATCCAAGGTAAGACATAGGCTTGATGACAATTGATGTTTCATGATACTTAGTAGTGAAGGGAGTTGAGAGTGCTTCAACATTGAATGTTTGAGCTGCATTCAAACGATTCTTCACAATTACTTTGACGACAGAGTGTTCTCCAACTCTAGTAACAGGAAATGAAATAGATTCTTTATCAAGATATACGGTTTTTTTAGTGCTCGGTTCTTGTTGAAATTCACATTCGGGTCTATAATTTGATGAAACAATACTTTGAAGGGGAACGGGTATATGAGAGGGCTGTTGCCCTCCACTAACTTCTAAAATGGCAGTCATTATTTCACCAACAGAGCCTTCCGTCTTTCCAGTAAAGCATAGTGCCTTTTCAAAGTGCACTCCCCCCTTGATTGGCCGAAACAAAATACTAAAATCAATCGAACCTTTTGAGAGTAAATAACCCTTCTTCAAGGAAATTATAAAGTTAGGATCCGTGTCTTTCACATCCCATTGCAACCTTTGTTCTGTATGATTTTTGAGGGTGACATTCATCTCAGTTCCTGGATGTGCAAACTTTATCTTATCTGGCTCAATTGTGAATTTTAAGGGAAGAACATGAAAAATGATGGATTGACAGCTCTCTTGATTATGCGGAGATGAATAAACAGAAATGGAACCTTTGCGTCTCTCTTGAGCAATAGCAGTTATGGCGATAGTTTCTCGTTGACTGGGCGCAACAATTCCGGATGATGGTTGTACCATGAGTATGTGTGCTGGCCAACCAAGATCAAATCCCTGAGTGTCTCTTGTCACATTAATTAGGGTTACCAACACAGTTTTTCTGGATTCGATGAAAATTTCTTCATCATGAATTTCAAACACTTTTCCAGTCTTTGAAGCTGACGCAGGATGCTCCAAAATAGGCGAGCACCGTGTAGGAGGTGAGTGAGGTTGTGTAGCAAATAGGGTACTATTATAATTCGTGTTATCCATTCGACTCTCACTCAGAGTTTCTTCAACTGGTAAAGCATTGAACTTAATTATACTCTCTTCTTTAGAACAAGTAATTCCGGATAGTTCTACAACCATCTTTTTCGCATTCTTATAAAAACTTTTTACATCCAAATGATTTGTTAGGCCACTAAAAGACTCACACTCTCCTTTATAATCAGTATCCATATTAGCAGCAACTCCATTTCCAAAAATAGAAGATTCGTAAGTCAACTTAAGGGAAGGAGATAGTTTATGTATAGCTTTGCGCATTGCACTCCGAGCTAATTCAGATCCATAAAATACATGAATAAAACCCACAAAAACTTGGTTTTTGTCTCCCATGGGAACCCTCCTAGGATCAACGGTAAAACGAAAAATACAGGATTCGTTAGGATATAACACAATTGAATCTTCATTCTCAAAGCTAATAGCATCTGACTTTGCACCATTGTTTCCTAGAGCAAGACATGTACAAAATCCTGGCCCACTACCTTTGTTACGGATACTTAATGTTTTAATAATGGGTTTATCTGATAGTTGCCCCAAAAAAAGTGACTGTTTACCATTCACTTCGTCTCCAAAACCACTAAAAGTAAACTCTGGCGCTCCAGCATGACCTTGTAGTGCTATGGTTGCCTTATAAATTTTTCCTCCAGCTCCGAGTCTTGGTTTGATAATAAGCTTTCCTACATCGATCTTGTCCCCATTCTTTTTTAGCAAAGTTGTGGGTTGAAATGAAACTTTTATACAGATAGTTCCGTAACCGGGGAGTGAGGCTATATCTACAGACCTTTTGTATTCATCGGATTCGTTTATTTTTACTTTAAATAAATTAGATTCCCGGACAACTAATGTTACAGCTATAGCATCGGGCAAAGCATTTTTTAATGTAAGCATCTGTTCTTCTGACGTACCAACTGGAACGGATATCCAATTTATAAATGATTTATCAGCCTCAACTGGAAAAACGAAGCCTTCTTTAGCCGGAGTATTATTATTAGTAACTTTTTTCGTATTCAATTCTCCTAGAGAACTTTTTCGAAGAGGAGATGAAGAGCTAGAAGAAGTATTAGGAAGTTTACCAAGTTGAACTACAGGGAATTTCAAAGCGTTTTCTTTATCTTCATCTTTTGTAAACTTCGAACATATTTTGATGGGGACTTCATATGTCGTGCCATTAGGCTGTACAGTACACCTTAATATGCATTCTTCTTCACCAACATCCTGAGGATAGAACTTAAAATGAGTTTGATACTCTTTCTTAGGTTGAAGTATCATAACGTTTTGCTCCATTTTAAATATTCCAAGAGATGAATTCGCAATCGACAAGGATATAGTCATTTGTATATTACCAAAGTTCATCATAGGAATGGAATGTTCAAACCAAGTTCCATTTGGAGAACAATAGAGGATGGGTATCTTATTAGATTTCAATGTCTGCAACTTTGCTTGTCCGACACGAGCTACCATGGGGACTTGGGCCAAAAGTTTTCCCTCACAGATAATATTGATTTGAGAGTGAAGTGTTTTCAGTTCATCCGATCCAGATGCAGGTGTATGAATACTTATTTTAATGCTACATGCAACAGATTCCTCTGTTGTAGACAAGGAAATTGCGGGTAGAGTTAAAATAATGTTTTTGGACGAAATAATCTTTATATAACGTGTTTGACCATCCGTAGGATAAATAAAGGAAGGCAGTTGTCCTTGAATTTCCAAACGAATCTCTTGATCATGCTGCCCATTATGAACAAGAACCAAATCCTCTGTAGTCGAACAATCCTCAGGTAAAATTCCAAAATCTATACGGTCACCTTCTCGTGTGAGAACCTGAAGTTGGCATTGATTTTTTTTCAATTGTTCCATTACAACGATGGACACATTCGGATCATTATCAACAGATTTAGAAGACTTAATAACACTATTAATGGGTTGAATCTTGAGTTTTTGCTCATTCCTCGACAAACTTTGACTCCTGATAGGTGATGAATGTCGAGTCCCAGAGCTTTTTTTTCTGGATTTCGATGGAAGTGTTCTCGATGAAACATTAGGAGACGAATCGTTTGAAACAGAAGTACTTGACATTTCTAGAAAAGATGGCAAGGCACCACTAACACAAGACATGTCAAATGAGGAAGATTTCTTATTTGTCTCGGAAGCTTCCAAAGTTTTAAGAATCATGGAGACTAGATATTCGGCAGAACCTTTTTTATCATCTGAACTCGAAGATGAATCAGTACTGTTATTCATCAACATGGATATAAAATTTAGATCCAATTGACCATCCGAACTTAATTTATTTTTTAACACCTGTTCTAAACCCTTTGAATCATTGATGGATATGGAGTTGTTAGTATCTGACATACTAAGATTCTTTTTATATTTATTTTTATCCTTGCCAGTTTCAACAGAAGATGCAGACGAAACATCACTAATGGTATATGTAGAATTTGTATGAGAAGTCGAACTTTGTTGCAAAACAGTTTTTTCTAAAAGAGGTCTAGCCTTCAATTTGGGACTCTTAATAGTCTCAAAGCCTAAATTAGGACGAGAGCTATCATCAGTGGCATTGCAAATAGAATTACCAAGTCGAGAAGTGTTCATCATAAAGTATTGGGATCTAGATAGTTGATCTTCAGTTAGCATAGCACTTGCATTTGTATTATTCAAACATTGTGAAAATCCAAGCTTTGATCCCGTTACATCCGATGACATGGTTTGCTCTTGAATAAACCGAAATTTATCTTTATTTTCTTTTTCAGCATCATCTATAAAGTTAGAATCAAGAGAACGAAATTCTTCCTTCTCAAATTCTTCTTGTTTTTCCTTTTGCTCTTCAAATTTAGCATTATCAAAAAAACATCCAGACTCATTCATAGCCCCACCAAACGGGCTATCCTTGGCAGCGGAATAGTTAGATTGAATACTGTTTGGCATTGACATCAATGCAGAAGGAGGATTTGTGTAGTCTGAGAATCGTTCGTTTTGTGTACATTCGTCTTTCGATGAAGATGAGGAATTTGTTGTACCAAAAGAAGTAGAGCGAGCACTAAACTGCCCAGTACAGAAGGAAGGAGACTCTTTTTCTATTTGATTCCCAAAAATTTTGTCCCACGAGAGCCTTGAGTTATCTGCACTTATATCTCCAGAGTTCACGGCACTAACAATATTTTGAAGAAGACGGTGAACGGGAGGAGGTAAGCCACAACTATTCATTGGTGTACTTGGAGTTGATTCAGAAGGGACTAAAAGTTTAGTAGGAAGTCCTACAGGGGTTGTGGCTTCAATCTGTAATGTCATTGATTGGTAAATTTAGAAAATCTTTCATGCAAGTTGAGAAAACTCTTTTGAACCAGATAGGATATCATTAAGAAATCTAATTAAGTAATATATCCTACCTTTTCCATGTCAAAATGGCACTGTAAATAATTACTATACACATTGGGAAAATAGCATTGAGTCTATGTTTGACATTGTATTATTTAGAATTGTCAATTCATAGAAACTAAAGTCCTTGTAATTTAACAAATTTTATTTGTATCTAATAATGGACTAATCTATCTTAGATATGCTCAAAAATTAATTAATTGATCTGTAGCTAATTCAATCCGATTTTGAGTTAAGACTTCTTAAAAGTGGAAGAGTAAAGATGTTTTCTGTTGTCTGAAATCTTGATCAACAATTTTTATTATACATTGTAACATCATTGCAAAACAATTAAGCATTTAAACATAAGTTACTCTATAAAATGGTTGACCTTAAACATTTCAAAAGTTAGTAGGAAATGAAGATATAGATTGTATCAAAAGATTTATACATATTAAAAATGGGTAAAAATCAAAGAATAATACGCTCAAAATATTAGAATATTTCATTGTTAAGAGCTAACAAAAGTATTGATCAACAGATCCAAAATCTTATATATGAGTAGAACTATTCTCTGCAATATTACCACATATTTCAAATTTTAACCAAACACAAAATGCTTCATCTTTTTATACATGAAAATTAGTCATTGAATGACACATTTTTAATATAAATATTGATGTATTCTAGGCAAGTCCTATATTTCCTAGGGTTATGTTGTTAGAACACCCTACAAATTAGTGTCTTATCTTGAGATATTTAGCCTCACTCTAAAAAAATTAACAAATATTGAAACTTTTTTCTTCTTTTTCTTTCATTGAACTGTGTCCGTTTTCAAAGTCAAATTTTTTAAATTTTGAGTAAGTTAAGTTCGTGTTTGATCAATCATGGAATTCTAGATACATAAGTCTATTAACGGCATTTTTTCCACACTTGAGTTATAGACTCTTTTTATATATACTTTATTAACCTATTCGTGGTAAGTAATGAGTTTTTTTAAATTTTAAATGCTCGCAAAATATAATTGTTAAGATTTAAAGAATTAACAAAAATGTAAGGAAGCTGAAATTTGAATGTTAAGCACAATATATTCTGCTCATATGCGTCATTAATTCAGATATCTTACTAATTACATATATGGAGTTCGATTATTGAGAATTTCCACATAATATGTCATGTGGTTTTTTTCTCCTATTCAAAAGTAGGACATCATCAACTCCTTTTTTTTAGTAGGAAAGTAGGGCCTGTACATATTACTTTTAATTAATGTCCTTTTGAGTGATACTAATTGAAATTTGACTCATCATTGCTCGTATATTTGGAGTTCAAGTAAATATTTTGGGACAGTTATGCGTAATTTTCATGCAATTATCGGCTTATGTTACATTTTCCCGCCCCGAGTAATACTCTCAGTGTACAGTGCCATTTTGAGTTAGAAAAGGGGTTGAATTGAAAATGATTAGCATAGGATTCTCTAAATGTACAGATTTAGAAGAAAATGTTTGTGAAGAAGAGTAAGCAACAGGTGTGGGCTCGAAGTCGTCAAAGACTTCTTCCTCCTCTTCCAAATCCCCCTCTGCGTCTTCTTCTTCCTCAGTAGTAAGAGCAACAAATCCGGAAGAATCATAGCCACTAATCCCAGATAACTCTGAAATAGCATCTGGTCTCAATAGCCCCAAGGAGGAGCGCGCTGAAGTTGATGATTCACTCCTATCTGCTCGGGGATCCTAAATCATCAGGGAGTAAGGCAGTAAATAGAAGAAATACATATTATATATCGTAACAAGGATTTACCATGATTTGACGGATGAATGACTAAAAAATATAAAATGAAGTAATAAAATTGCCAAAGTGAAGGGTACTTGAATTCCAGGAATAAAGACGTTCTAACTTCTATCTCTAAAAAGTAAAATCCAAGGATCAAGTTATAAAATCTCCCACTTTTTTTAACTGAAAAACTTAAAACAGGCGCACCAACTGCTCCTATGAATCATTGGCCGATGTTTGATAATTTTTTTATAGTCCATCATATACAGCTGTTACTTCTGAGTATATTTTTTTATTAAAATCATGAACTTTGTAAATGGTAAACTTCAAACCTTAACCATTAATTAATTATCCCTTTACAAAACGAAGAGGTATTAAAGATTTATAAATGTTGTGCGTAATTTATAAATTACGCACCCCTAAATTTTTATTTGTTTTTGATATATTTATTTTTCCAAACAACCTATCTTTTTCACCTTCCAACCTCTTATTTCTAGAATAAGAATTGTTAAAGGTTTGTAGATTATGTTATATTAAGTTCATAAAAATAAATTGACGTTGAACCAAAGACGTTGTTTCATAGAAAATATAAGAAGAGCGAGGATCTTTTTTGAGGAGTTTATTATCCATTCAAGATGATGTCAGCTGTTGTTGGGTTATTTATGCTATAATAGTCTCTAAAAGAACCCTTTCTTCTTTTTCTTGGATTTTACAGAGTGTCTAGTATTATTCAGAACAGTTGACATTATCTTACGCGACATCAGCGCTCTCAAGCAACCTTTGATGTGAACCATCACAGTTTTACTAGCATGATTTTTAGCTAGAAAATATATATTATATAAATATCAAAGATAAGAGTAAACAAACTATTCATTCCTGAGTTACACACGTGGACCATTCAGATACCGACTTAGGAAGAGAGGTGAGTTGACGCATTATTTATTATATTTCCGTATGTTACCGTAGGGGATCTGTGTTCCTAAATATTCAACGACCAACATGTCCAAGACTCCTTTGACTCTTATTTTATTACTATTATGTGGCGTTCTTTCTGTCGTTCAATGCCAAAAAAATGAGGATTTAGTGTCCGAGTTTCACAAAGGATTCATGGCTAAAAGAGCAGCAATGTTGAGCATGGTCAAGGATTTAACGGTCATGGATGAGGATAAAAGAGACAAAACCTTAGACTCCCTCCTTAAAAGCATGTTTAAAGTCCTAAGCGAAGTGAAATCTCAGGTTCAAAGTGCTGGAATGTCCCTCAAGGATATTCCAGAGGATAAAAGGAGCAGAGAATACGTGGCCCTTCTATTAGAAAATACTTGTTTCTTCTCTGATATCCTTCTAAGATTCCCCGACTATGCTTCCCACAGACTCTCTGCAAACAATGACTACAATACACTCTATCGTTGGAGTCTCAGCTACATCAGCTATGGGGATTTCCCTCCTTCTCTCATTAATGAGCCCACTAAAAAGCTCATTCATCTTGCAACCCAAGAGCTGGGCGTAGGAGAAAGGGATCCGGACTATGTTAATCCTTATAAGAAGAAAGATAGACCCCCACTAAAGCGCTTTGAAGATCCACCTATTGCCCCGAAAAAGTCTAAAAAGAAAGTCAAAAGGGGACCGCGGTTAAATGTCGAACTCTAATTTAGGTGTTGTGATGGGATCATGACATCCAAAGAACAGTGCCTACCTTCTAACATTTGTTTTTGTGTACCAATTAATGTTTATTTATATATTTTTTTATGTCATTGATAAGTGTAAAGCTTTACCGTTTTCGGACATATATATTTTCGCCTGATTGCACAAATGTATATTCTGCGGGGGACAATAAAAAAATTGAATTAGTCAATAAATATTGTTCACCCTTGTTATTAGTAATTTAAGGGGTCTAGGATGTGCTAAATGTTAATTTATTGTTATATCAAAGATAATTTTCCTCCTTTTGTTTAAATACGATTACTTTAACTAAGGTTATATTCCGATCAAATAGGGGAAACTTCAAATCATTGATAATATTTTAGCAGAAAAAGTTTTTGTGCAGGGGGAAAATATTAACCCGAAAAGGGGACCTGTCTTAATGTATCCATCCATAGTTTTAATTTTGTTTTTCTCCTCTTTTTTTTGTATTAGCATGGTTAATTCGATTGTAAACAAGTCTAACAGGAGGTTCAAGGTAGCTCCTTCAAAAAGAACCAAGGGCTTGAAAAAAAATGATAAGGTGCCATTTCTCGTTCAACATCCCAAAAAAAGACGAGGAGTCGTCTACATCAACCATTTGCCTCATGGATTTTACGAAAATCAACTGTACGCATTTCTGAGTCAATTTGGAACGGTGACGAATCTCCGAGTCGGCAGAAGCTCAAAAACAGGGAATCCTAAGGGATATGCATTCGCGGAATTTTTGTATCCTGAGGTTGCGGATATTGTTGCTTCTACTATGAACAACTATCTCATGTTTAAAAAGATTTTGAAGTGCTCAGTGGTTTCCAAAAGCAGATTATCTCGAAGGATTTTTAAAAATAAGATCCATCCGAATAATCCACCTGCTCCCAAAATACGCGCAAAGAGTAAGCATGCCCTTAATAACGTGAATGTGTCTGATGAAGTTGTTGAGAAGAGGAAGTATAAGCAGTATGGTAAACTCATCAAGTTGCAAAAAATGCTTCAAGAGGCTGGTATAGAAACCACCATCAAAATCCCGAAGACGGTTCTTAAAGCTAAATCGGAAACTGAGACTGATAAGACAGAAACAGTTAAAAAACCTAAAGTCAAGACTCCAAGTCAAAGGCCTCTCATTTCTCTGGTTCTTGACGATAAAATCAAGTCTTTGAAGAGGAAAAGAATTAGTGATCAAACTAAGGGAAAACAGAACTCTGATTCTTCTCTAAGCAGCACCTCGGTAACGCCGAAACATAATAAACCAGTTGGGAGTAACACCCCTCAAAGTGGGTCAAACACACCTAAAAATCTGAAGAGACCTGCTCAGGCTTCCCCTGAAACTCCTTCGAACATGAACAAAAAGATTAAAAATGCTGTGGATGTAAAGCAAGGAACGACTCCCGGAAAGGGCGAGGCTCTAACGACTACATCTCAAACTCCATCTCATAGCAAGAATTCTATGGATCAAGCTGAGGCCTCTAGTAGTGGCAAAGTTATGCTTAAATCAGGATCAAAGAAAAGAAAACGTCAAAGTCTTTCGGGAGATTCTGTCCAAGTAGTTGAAGGTTCATCCAAGCAGGAGGATGCTAATCTTTCTTTCTCATCTGATAAGAAAGTCGCATCAAAATCACCAAAAGCTAAAAAGGCTCATAAAGCCATGGATACACCAGTGCCTCAGAAGATGAGCTCATCACCCACTCTCCAGGAGTCTAATCAATCATCATCTAGCTGTCCAACAACACCTGTATCGTCACAAGGGGGAAAGAAAAATCCCAGTACTCCCTCAACATCCAAAAAAAATAAGACACCCAATTCTAAAATCGCTTCACCCGGAGCACCCTTAACAACTATAAAGATTAAGACCCCAAATTCTAAAATCGCTTCACCCGGAACACCCTTAACAACCAAAAAGAATAAGAACCCAAATTCTAAAGTCGCTTCACCCGGAACACCCTTAACAACTAAAATGAATAAGACTCCAAATTCTAAAATCGCTTCACCCGGAACACCCTCAACATCTAAAAATAATAAGACCCCAAACTCTAAAATTACCACACCTTCTACCCCCTTAAGTGGAAAAAAGGTGAAAATGCCCAATGCCAAACTAGCTTCTCCAGCTACAACACCCATCGCGAAAAAAGTTAAGACTCCCAATTCTAAGAATAAATCACTAACACCTTCAGTTAAAATTGATTCACCGTCAACTTCTAAAAAGGCAAATACCCCAACGTCTAAAAGTAATTTGAATACGCCAAAGGCTAAAAAAGGAGGAACCACCCCTTCTTCTACTCCTGGATCTGCTAAGAAGACAAACGTTATGAATAAATCACAAATCACGCCTTCACTTATGACTCCTAAAGCAAAAGTTGATTCACCGTCAACTTCTAAAAAGTCCAACACTCCGACCTCTAAAAGTAATACACCAAAGCCTAATAAAAGAGGAACTCCTGGATCTATAAGGAAATAAACTCCTTAGGTGTTTTTTTTTACTTATCAAGATTAATACATTCGTTGATAATCGTATTTGTTTTTGAAATATACTAACTCAAAAATCCATTCTCCTGAAAAATATTTTATTAATTGAAGTATAATTTTGTCAATTTTAAGGTATTATAACCTCAGAGCGTTTTTATATGACGTCAGCATGGTTGATATTGGCCATATTGGGGGTTTTATGACATTAAAAAATTGTTGTTCATTAATATTAAGGAAAATAGTATTTTTTGAAAAATTATCAACGGGGGGAAAAAATGAGAAAAAAAAAAAAAAAAATAGGATTTCTTTCGGTCTTTTTAAATTTTTTCAAAAAATCTAAACAAAAAAAAAATACTGCAGATGCCCCTGAACAGTTTCCAGATTGACCTTTTTTAAGCAGTTTGGCTTTGAAAAATTTAAGATTTGACCGAAATTTGAAATAAATATGTATTCAATAGTTTTGTTTTATAAAACCATTTTTCATGAAATTTCATTGAATAGGTTCTATGGCCCATTAAAATATTTCAAGTGGCAATGCAGATCATTATATTAAAAGGTTAGACATCCTTGGACTAGATGTTAAAATGAGACTAATAAATATCAAACATATGTCCCTCTATTGCCCAGTTTTATTATATATCTGACTAAAAAATGTATTTAAAATATATTAATACATCAATACACAATCTTATTTTCGTAGTGTAGATAAAAATTAACTATTACAATGGAAAGAATTCGAAATTTTTCTACAATTATCTTACTTTTCTCGTCACGAATCGATCAAAAAGAAAAAGAAAGTACAATTATTGGCATTATTAGGGATTTTCAATACTTATTACTTAGATTTAATTCAAATATCAGTGTTTATCATTAGCATCAATTAGTATCAAATGCAGATATGCTCAGTCTTTTTTTAATTCTTAAAGCCAATTGATGAAGATTAATCTAGATTTATTGGAAATTTGTCCATTTTATGTAGTAAAAATATCAACTATGAGCCCCATGATGGCGTCACCTTCAATTATGATGCAATTTTTGACGCTGGTGAAAATACTTTATTGTTCATTGTTACCCATCCTGTTAAAACAAGATGAAATTGGCAATGACCTTACGCTATGAGGTCTTATTTATAGTGAAACATAATGACAATTTGCTTCCATGGGTACACTGGGCCAGTGGCCAAGGGTCCCACCTTTACAGAGTTCTCATAGTTATCGGGATTTATTTTTTCTGTCTTATCTAATAAAATTTCCTAAACTTTCAAAATTTATTTTATCTTATATAAAAATTAGGTTATCGTTTAAATTTTAACTCTTAAAATTTTTGAAAAAAGTTTTATCTCTTTTAAAAAACATATTTATCAAATTTATATTTAAAAAAACATTCTTTTAAAATGGTCAAAAAGTAGTATTCTATGCAGTTATTAAGTCTTTTTTTATTCATAAATTCATTGGATTGGATGGAGTTTTATCAAGGTTTATTGGAAGTTTGAATAATTTTGTAGTAAAATACCAAGTGTGAGCCCCAAAAATGGCGTTTCCTTCAATTATGATGCAATTTGTGACGTATTCATTGGTTAAAAACTCTGTTGTTTAGCCTCCAAAATGGGCGACATCAACAATGACGACGTCACGTGAAAACGCTTTATATAATATGAAATTAGTAATAATTATTTGTTCATTAAATCTTTGGATTTATCGCTTAAAAAATATATCTTATAATTAACTATCTATCGTAAAGAAAAATATTTATTATATTTTAAGTAATGTTAGTGTCCATTGCATAATATTTATATTATCCTCAATGTTGTGAGTTACGTCATAAAAACAGCTGTTTGTTTGAGTTGCAACTTCTTACATCAAAATTAAAATAAAATTATTGAAGAAAGACATTAATTAATAATTGTAGGTCCAGGATCTGCTATCAATCCTAATAAACCGTTTTAAATTTTATATCATGGCAAATCAATCTCGTGGTCTATTTGTGGCATTATTCAACAACTTTATAAATTCATTTAAGTTCCGCAAGACCGTTTTGAAGTCCGCTACTCAAATAAAAGGAGAAGATCCTTTTGGAAATAAATATTATGAGATCCCCGCTGATCCATCGTAAGTAATGTGTTTCTATTAATAATGAAAAGTAATCATAGTCAATCATTTTATTATTGAAGGCGAGGTAAGCGACGACCGGTTCGCTGGTATACTGCCTTAAATACACCGGAAAAATCAAGCATCTCCAGCACATTTACGGATGGGTTTGATAGTGAACTCCCTGCAGAATGGGAGTCTTGGCTCCGTAATCGACGGGACCATCCACCCTCTGCAGAAGAAGTTATTCGAAGTTTACAAATGGGAGAAATGAAGAAAATGAATGCTGCGAAATTGGAGGAACAAAGAATAGAGCAGCTTAAGGCAGAGGGTATTTACATTGGTGGCGAGGAACCTGTGCCTCAAGACCATGAAAAGCCATCCTACCCCAAAAGAAATGAATATGAGCTCATCCCAGGAGAGAGTGAGAAAGAGATTCATGATCGTTGGAAGGATTTTAAAAATCCATATTCTAAGACTGAATAAAATTGTTCTAATTTTACTCTCAAATTATATACATGCTTTTCATATGACGATATAGTTCATGAGTTGAATACATTTTAATATTTATTTCAGATCTGCCTTGAAAACTAGGTACATGATTACATTTATCTTATATATATTTCAATGTGTTATTGGGTTTTAGAAAGAACATCTCTCATCACGTGAATTGCAAAGTCTACATCTTCTTTGTTGATGCACATTGGTGGCTTGAATCTAAACACATTTCCAGCTAGACCACCACGTCCAACAATCACACTTCCATCCTTGAAACCATCCCATAATTGCATGATCTTATTTGGATTCAATGGTGTTTTACTCTTTTTATCTTCGACCATTTCCATTCCAATCATCAAACCCTTTCCTCTCACATCTCCTACAATCTACAGAAAAACCAATCGATTCATTCAAAATATAATAAAAAATGGAATATATTATATACTTCAAACTCTTCTCTCAATTTTTCAAGTTCCTTTATAAAATATGATCCAGTTTTATGGGAGTTCTCCTGACATCCATCTTCTTCAATAGCATCTAAAACAGCCATTCCAACAGTGGATGCCATTGGATTACCTCCAAAAGTATTGAAGTGTGTTGCCTATTAGATAATTAAGTAAGAAAATAAGCAATAAAGTGGAATTATTATTTTAATTACTTGACTCATAGATGCAGCAACTTCCTTTGTCGTTACAATGGCTGCCATGGGAAAACCATTACCTATTCCTTTAGCCATAGTGACTATATCTGGCGATACGCCATGCCCCTCAAAACCTATGAAATATTTAATAGATAAATTAATAAATTAAACCTCCTACATATTTGTACC
This sequence comes from Lepeophtheirus salmonis, assembly GCF_016086655.4. NCBI lineage: Eukaryota > Metazoa > Arthropoda > Copepoda > Siphonostomatoida > Caligidae > Lepeophtheirus > Lepeophtheirus salmonis. Next base: position 27,818,452 of record NC_052136.2, read on the forward strand.
CCAAAAGTGAGTCCCTGTTCGTCCAAATCCTGTTTGTACTTCATCAGCAACATATAATCCTCCCCATAATCTAATTTTCTCAACAGCTTTTTTTAAATAACCTTTGGGAAACTGAACAGCTCCTCCGACCCCTTGAATAGATTCTGCAAATAATGCTGCGACCTTTCCACCCTTGGGAAGAGAGTATTTGCCAATTTCGTCTAATTGTTCAATATATTTATCTGCTGCCATACAAGGTCCTTGCGGATCACAGGAACAATCTCGCTGTGTCTGAGAAGGAGAATCTCTACAATGGCTTCCACCCCAAATACCCTTGTAGGGATCAGGATTCATGGCATGATGAATACCAGAGCCGGTGTATAAGGGAAACTTCCATGGGGAATGTGCAGTTAGGCCCATTGTGTAAGGACTCATTCCTTCAAAAAACTTGATTGTTATCTCTTTGATAATAAGTGAAATATATCAATAACTTACCATGGTACGCATTACGATAAGAAATAATATCGTAGTTTTTCGTGTGTAATCGAGCCATATACATGGCAAGATCATTGGCTTCAGAGCCGCTATTTACAAAGTAAGCACAGCATAAATGCTCAGGGAGTGTTGAAGTCAGTCTTTCCACATATTCGTGTATCTTAGGATGATAGTAAATATTTGTCGTATGCCAAAGAGTAGATAGTTGCTCTTCAAGTGCCTTGTTCACTTTAGGATGGCAATGTCCAACTGACACAGTGACAATACCACCAAATAAGTCCAAATATCTTTTGCCTTCTGAATCCCATAGCCATTGCATTGATCCTTGCGTAATATAGAGTGGACTACTGAAGTTGGTTGTAAGCGCTGGATTTAATTTAGTTTTTCTTGTAGCATGGACAGACTCAAAACTTGGTCCAGAATGAGGTTTTGGAGTGACAGCATATGCTGGCAATTTTCTCAGTAGGCTATTAGTGAGCTATATGGATATTACATATTAAAGGGCAATTAATTATTTAGTATATTTGTGTAATCTACACAATGAACTCACTTTCATATTATTGGATATTCAAGTTCTCTTAAAGTATCCAAATAAGTTTCTTCATGTGTTGTGAAACAAAATGAAGAAACTGATGATTTTAAAAATTCAATAGATTCATGTCATTGAAAGAACAGAAAACAACATTTTTTACAAGGAGGGTCGGAGAGCAATAAGAAAACCAGTTCTTGGGTATCTTAGAAAATCAAATTCTTAAGTGTACAAAACACAATTTTAGACCATTTTGTTAACTTTTTTTCAAATTAATATTTATTTTAATTGCGTAATTTCGTTGGTTTTATGTCATATATAATATATATATATCCCCAATATTTAAAGCATAAATTAAGTTAGGTCATTTCTTTCTGGCCTGACTCACGGTTGTTTAGCCATGGATACATGTTTAACATACTACTAAGGTAGCATTGAACAGGTTTTCCACCTATAGTTTTTGTACAAATCAATTATGTGACAGCACAGTGAATTGTACACAACTTGTGCTCTATTTTAAGCCAGATTATACATTCTAATTTCTTTGTCTGATCACAAACTAGGATCACCCTTAAATCATTTCATAATGGTCTTTAATTTTACCTCCGCCCCTTCCCCCGTCATACATAATACATTTTGAATCTTATTTTTTTTAAGATCAAGAAGCTCAAATCCTCAAACATGTATTATATTTGACATGCACACTGTAGTGGATTTATTATACATAGGAGGTAGGTATCCATTGATGGAATAGTTCAATTAACTTATATGGAATGTACGTCAATTGTTGTCTACCTATTTCTTAAAAAATATATATTTTTTTTGAAAATCTGATGAGTATTTGTTACTGGCATTAGGTATTGATGGTGATTAATAGACTGATGATTTTCGAGGGATTTCTTTTGGCCAAAATGAGCAAAAAAAGTAAATTATTGTAAAATGAGCACCCAAAATATCAAAATTGAGCAATTTGTATTTAAAGAAAAATACAGTTTTATAAGAATAATTTAAATTAATTATTTTTCTTTTATATTTATGATAATTTATTTATGAATTTTGCTATATTATATCGACAAATCAAGATTTTTAGAAAGATTTACTTCTTGTTAATTTTTGCCTTCAAGCATCATGTGTAGTATTAAACATACTAAACGACATCCACGTTAGTAGCTGATGGAAATTTTGAAGTTGGCGAGATCTTCATGAGTCTTGTTAGACGGAGGCATCTCCTCATCAACACCACTGATATTACGTCCAACTTTTTGCATAAATGGAAGATCAGGATTTGGCAGTTTGGCGGAAAAGTATTTCTCATTTGTTGCAAGATTCAATGGAGATTATTCAAAAGTAAATTTTGCGCCAAATTTATTCTTCCCCTATTTGGCTCTGTTATCGGAACCTGGCTCCCTCACATATCCAATCCTCTTATCATAACCCTGATTTCATAATATACCTACATATTTTACCTCCAAAAAGTGAGCCTAATCAAGGTTAATAGAAATACAAGGTTAGACCATCATGCAATCGGGCTTACTAGAATTTTCAATTTGATGTATCGTACCGATTGCCAGGCAAAAGAAGTAGATTTTGACAAAACACGCCACCACTCATAGTCTATGACGTCACTAATACAAGAATTTTGCATTTAAAATACCAACTGCTGGGCAAGAAAAACAGATTTTGACAACACACGCAACCACTCATCTACTATAACGTCATAATAAAAGCGTAGTGGAAGTCAAACATCTGTTGAACACGCATTATGGTATAGTCTTGTATTTCTATTAACCTTAAGCCTAATGAAGGAAGGCATTGCCAGGTAGATTTTTCCTCGAGAAATATCATCAAAAGTTGTTGTGTAATCTAACTAGAACCCAAACTTTCTATATTCATTTCATACCAGTTTGGAAAAAGGAACCATTTTTATACAAAAAAAGGGCAAAATAAGCAGTTTTTCCAAAATAGGTCAAAGTGAGCAGTTTTTGATCAATTGAGCGATCAATCACAAATCCTAAGTAAATATATACTTTCTCTATGCGATTTAAAGAGGTTTCGTGACCATAAATAGATCTGACGATGGAATCACATTTCAATATTAGGATCAAATTATTCTATTACCCTTTACCGTCTGAATTAAAAAGAAAAATTCTAATTTCAATAGACTTTTATAAGCATCAGGATATAATATAAATAAAAAATCTCAAAAATATTTTTTAATAAGAAAAATATATTGGTCACATGATATATTTCTGTACTATGGCTTGGAATGTCTTAAATTCATGCTATACACGTGTTTATTTAAAAAGAGACTTTGAAGTACATCCAGTCGGAAATCGTTTTCACTTAGGCCATAAATTGTATCATTATTGAAGGAGAAGCCATCTTGGGGACTCTAAGTTGATAATTTTACTACATTAAACGGACAAATTTCCTATAATCATGAATAAATTTCATCAATTGACTTGAAGAATATAAAAAGACCCTATACCCGCATTGAATACTTGTTGATGTCAATCATAAGCACTGATATTTAAATTAAATCAAAGTAATAGGTACGTAAAAATCCTAATATTTGCTAGATTTTTACATTTTTTTTGAATAGATTATAGATGATAAAAGTATCAGAGAAAATCTTTAAAGATATTATTTTCTTTGTAATAGTTAATTTTTATCTACAATATGCCAATAAGATTGTATAACGGTATAATATCATACTATTAATATATTTTAGTGTCAGATATATAATAAAAACAGGCGATAGATGTAAAAATAAAATAAAATGTATGGCTAGCTATACGATATAATGTCATGTCGTTACCGATATTTTATAACGCAACCTTTCTTCTAACAAGAAACAGAAATAATATCTAAAATCATTTGGTAGTTATCCAAATAACTCAATCCTACCAACTACTATTTTAAAATTAATTACATGAATATAAATTTTATAATATTAAAATCTTACAAAGTATTTTATTCAATAATTTATTGTATAGCTACGTATTTTATTAAATACGTAGCTATATGTTTGTATTTTTGAATGATGTCCAAAATAATAATAAGATGGCCAATATATACTAGTTTTGGTGAAAAAGTAATTTGAGTATTTTCCGCCTCTTTTTTTAATTAAGTATATCTTGTTCATTATTGCTCGCATCGGATCATAATCATAGATGTGAGTGTATAAATGCTTTTTGATAGTATTGCGCTTGGCCTGTTCGGTCATGAATTACTTATCGTCAAGTATTGAAGTTTTATATTTTTCTATCTGAAAGGGAAAAACGCGTCGAAAGGGAATAAGACAATTTGTGATGTATACGGGGTCGATGCTATTTCGGTTCGTGTTGCACAACAGTGGTTCGAGCGATATTTTTTCCAGTTCAATTCTGCCCTCCACCATGAAAAACTCAACTGTTGGATGCGGGCGATCGAACAGAAGTGGCTAGCATTAGGAAATAGGAGACAACAGGACGTCATCAAGACAACACGTGGTAACACACATCTTTTATGACTCGCCAGAAGCTCCGGGAGCTTGTATGGGAAGATCTTATGCATCCACCCTACAATGCGTACCTAGTTCCAACTGACTACCACCTGTTCCTGTCTATGGCCCACGCGCTTGGTGTAGAAATTTGGTCTCAATAGAGGCCTGCGAAAATTGGTTGTCTAAGTTTTTTTTTTCTTTTTTTGTAGTTAGGGAGAAGGGCTTGTACGAGAAGGGTATTATGAAGTTGGATTCTCGTTGACAACAAGTTATCGAACAGAGCAGGCATACTTGGCTTAAATCGGATGATTTTAACACTTCTTATAAATCATTGAAATAAACCGAAAAATACAAAATCACTTTTTCCGAACCTATTATGTAGGTATGTGTATATACGATGAGGGATCAACGAAAATTGTATTCCTGTTCTTTTGGAAAAGGAACATACAAATTTACAAGTTATTACTTATCTTTTTTTATCAAAAAGAATAAATTATGAAATAGACATGACGAATGATAAAAATCCAGTGTGGAATAGGCATGTTAAAAAAAACCGAAAATGGTAACCCTGACAATTTGAAGAATGTTTTGGAGGAGATTAAGACTAATGCTCATGACGTTTCATTAGATCAGCCCTGACAAGGGAAGAAGGAGAAAAGGATATAAACAAGGACATTTAATAGAATTAGTCGGATGCCGATCCCCAAGTCTACTATGAGTCTAACAAGGACTTACAATTATAACTTCGCTGCTAATCCTCGGGGTTATGCTCCCTCTTTTTTATGAGAATGTTTCGTATTTTTAACTCTATACATACTCGTTGGATTTGAAAAAAACAAAAACCATTTATAGACAGTAGAAAGTTAGTTAAAAAATTACTAAGGAGTGGGAGAAAGGTAATGGGCCTGAATTGGATTTTCATCCGTTTCGCTTAGATCGCAATAAAGTTAATTCCCTTCCAAATAAAATGGAAAAAAAAAGAAGAAGAAAAATAACTTAAAATGGAAATAAAAGTTCCTCAAATCCAATCTTTAAATGTCAATTTAGATCAATCAATTTATATATGATAAAGAATAGAAAAAAGAAGAGGGGTAAAAGTATTATTATCTCTAACCATTTTTGATTGTGTCAAAAATAACAAAGGTCTATTGTATGTATTTTACAGGGTGTTTAGATCAAACTTTTGTCAATGCAATGCGTTTTTAGCAAAGTTCACTATTGGAAAATATGCCTTCGATACCGTCTTATACAGGGTTGATCTCATCCAGTGGTACACATTTTATTATTTTCAATCCAGAATGAGATTGGAGCACAATCAGAGAGGAGGACAGCAAGACATCTTATCTCTGAACAGAGGAAGCTGAGACAGTTGGAAAGAGCAAAAAGGATTCTAAATTTTTTCAAGGTGAATAAAAATTAACGCAAAGTTTTGCTCTTTTCTGATGATTTTTTTAAACTCTCAATGCCAGTGTAAATAAGCTGAACGGTCGTAGATCACAACCAAATACCCAGACAATGTCTCAGCTTCTACCCAATATCGTCCCTTTTACCAAAACATGCCTTATAATACCTCATATATGGTGGTTTTTCTTATTAAAACAGTCTGTAAATATTTGTGATTAAAAATTTGGTTGAAAGTTTGGGAAAACTCGTTTAAATTGGTGGTTTTTTAAAGCAGTGGTTCTTTTGATTCCATCGGTCATTAAGTAGGTTTAATAAAGATGCTTCAAATGGTAAAAAATCTATGGTCATAGTCACAAAAAGGTCAAAAATGTATAATTATTATTTTAAAGGACTTAAATATTTATTTGGAATAAATCAGAAAATAAAACATTTCATCCATAACTTTATAGCAGACTTTATGCAAATTTGTACATATGCATTGCTAGACAATGCATAAGGTCTGATCAATGCATGGGATAATAAATGTGTGTATTATAGTGTCATAATTTCATTTGACAGTTTTGTAATTAAAAAAAAAAAAGCCCACAATGTACAGGAAAATGATGATTGATTTATCCTGTAATCCAGAAAAAAATGGCGGTATGTAATTTCTAATATAAAAATATATCAATATTCAATTATCCTTCCCGATCTGCCTCCCAAGTTCCTGTGGTGAATTACCCACTTGTGGGGAATGACAGGGTTACCAAGGGGGGAATTACCGGTCGAACAAAAAACCACTTCTTCAAAAATTCACCAATTTCAACTACTTTTTCCAAATTTTCAACCAAATTTATAATCACAACAGACTGCTTTAATAAGTAAAACAACCATATATGAGGTATTACAAGTCATGTTTTACTAAAAGTGACAATCTATATTCGGCCTATATTCGAAAAACTACGGAAGCAGAAGAATCCCAAGGCGGTGACCCTGCACTACATCTTAATTCGAGAGGCACTCGCCTCAAGAACAATGAACATCTGCTCAAAGAAGAACTTGAGACGGCAATCAGGCTTGTGAATTTTGCCTAAGCTGTGCCATTTCAAAAGTGGAACCAAACATTGAGGCACTCCTCAAGGCAAAACAAATGCTAAAGCCTCATTAACTTGTAAAATTTAATTTTCTGTGAATAGCTATGGATTTTTTGTAATCAGCTCTAGTTTTTTGAATTTTTTTTTCCAAAATTTAAATTTTTCGAGAATAACTGTGGATTTTTGAATTTTTTTTTTCGAAAAAATTAAATATTTTAAGTTTAATTTTGATTTTTTTTCCAAAAAGAATCCCTCTTGATGTAAAAAATGCGTAATCAACCATGATTCAATTTGATTTTAAGTGGAGATTTGGCACTCTGCCTATTGGACATTTTAGTTATAAATATTATCATTATGAAAATTGATAACAATTTTCATGAAAAAAAAAAGTTCATTCATCACAAAGATTTTTTATGGGGGTTATACTACTATTTAAATTGCATTTAATGTGGAGGATAATACTCAATGTGGTTATAAGTATTTTCTAAAATAAGACCTTTTGCAACTTCTTTCAAATAGGATATTGTGTCAAAATGGTTTTATGTTAGGGGTTGCATTTTCTTTAGTGTTGCTGTCGTTGTATTGGAGTAAAAAGAAGGGGGAAAAACAAACAAATCTTTATTGAAATAGAAGTTTAAATTGGTTTTGTATATATGTATAAGTGATATCTATAAAAAAAAGTACTCTCACCGGGTGGAAACTAACAATTGATACACTCATACATTGTATGAGTTTGCCCGCAAGTCATACTTTCTCTTTCTATCTCAAAATTGGAAACAGCGACAGCGGATGGTTGAAATTCAATTATCGCAACTTTTTAATAATAAGGAAATAATTTCGCAAAGCGAATAATATATTATTGGATTAAGAGGAGAGGAATCTTGACTCAATCGATCGCAATTCCTCGAATAAGTTTCCACGTAGGATTAGAGAATCATTGGAGTTTGTACCATAAAAGTTCCTCTCCATGATAACTATTACGTTCATCGTGCCATTTTTCTTCTAGATACACTGGGGTTCCAGCTAACCTGGCTTAAGAACCACTGCTATACATTATTCCTTCTGTCCACATGTTGAGATGAAGGCATGTAGATAACGTTATAAAGTATGGAGTTATTAAAGGCATCTGTCGACTGAATATTGGATTGAAATAGATATGGACTACATCCGTAAGTCCTGTGTCTCTTTCCAAAAGAGGATTACTGCCATAGTAACAGCCGATGGTAACGGATATGAATAGATAAATAGCAGAGTGTAATGGAGATAGTCTTGTATAAAATATGTTATTATTTTAACATAACACATGGGTTAAAAAGTCCAGGACTTTACACATAGATGGCGCTATTTTTTATTATTAATTCACCTCATTTTAGTGTGTACCAACCTTTCAAATTTAGCGGTCAAAATTTCATAACAATCTTTTCTTAAGTTTGTGAGTTATTTTTTTATTTCCAAAACAATGGATCAAAACCAATTTTTTGTTTTAATTTTACAGTGCTGTTTGATGGGGGAAAATATTATTCAAGCTCAGCAATGGCTTGGAAAGTGTTATAAGGACTCCACTCCATAAAGAGGATAAATAAATAAGTGATAATGAAAACTTATTTTGAACAAAAAAAAACGTGTTTTCTTTGTTACGCTCATATCTTATATTACAAGGAATATATTCGACATTAAAGAATAAAATAGAAACTCTGTAAATTCTTAGTTCCCACCCAGTACGTCTCTCTTATTTCCTCATATGAATAAACAATACAATACCTATCTTATAACCATATATTTATATAAAAGTATATTAATGTATATCATTCAATTCATGAGAGGGTCTCATTTTATCATCTCCATATTTTTTTTTTCATTTCTGATAGAATGAAAAATTGAGTTAACTTTTTTTCTTCAAGAACTTTTAACTTGCATATATACGCCATATTGTTTTCATTACAATTTTGATCGAAATAATCTTATATATTCATGTATTGTAGGTGTTTATTAATAATACAGTGGTTCCCATTCCCTTTTAGCTCCAAAACCCATTTCCTAATTGTTTGGAAGCCAGTCATATCATGGCAAAAATGTAGGCAGAAAAAATGTAATGGGCGAAAATGTTATTGATAAAATTACCTAGAACCCTCAGATAGAGTTGCACTCATAAAGTATAAGTAAACATTTACTCCATCTGACCAAGGAATCTTCTTTAAAGTCAATTTACTTTAAGTATGTTTCCTTCCCTAGGAACGACTGGGGTGTGAACCAACGCACATTGAGTTGAAGGGAATAATGTTTCCCAAGGGCGTTGTCCATTGAGTAAAGAAGTTTGTCCCTTTTTCACTTTTTTATTTTGAGAAAAGGTTATGAGATACAATAAAGGTAACAATGGGTGGCCTAACATATAATATTTTCCCGGTGAACTTTAGCATAAAAGACAATAGTTCCATAAAAAATACTTGGAGGCTCTAATTTATAACTAAAAACTCGGCCTTTTAGCCTACTTAACGCTAAAATGGCCGAAATGTTGTTTTTGACATTATTACATTTTTAAAGTCGATTTTCCGTAGTTTTAATCAAAATAACCTCTCTTATTTCGTGAAAATTATTGATTTTATCCAAACCATTTAAAAGAAGAAAATCATTTGAAAACTTTGTGAAATTTTTAATATTGTTTGAAATATACTTATGTATATTAGTATGATTATAATTGGAGTTTTGAAAGATTAGTATCCTAGAAAATATATCACATCTCATTAAAAAATATCAGATTTTAATTGTTTCTAGTCATTTTTGACACCTTGGCCATTTAAATTAATGAAAAAATGATTACCATTATCGTATTAAAGGCTTATACCAATAGTAAAATCTTATCTATATTAATAAACCAAGGTTTTTTTGTCTGTCTTTATGAATGTATATTTAGATTATATACAGTTATTTTTAGTGTATCTTAAAAATGAGTTTTCAACTCATTTTTAACAACAAGGATGTATAGCTAGAGATCAGCCAGGTACCACCCTAAAGACTAAAGTACTCCTTGGCTCATTACGAATTATTAATTTTTTATACTCAAGCTATTATTCTTCTTTTATTCTTGAAGCGAGAAGATTCAGGTATTGAAAAGCTACGTGTGAGTGTGATTGGAAAAAGTAACCGAGTGACACCGATGATTTGTCGGAGTGTTACCTTCTATATTATTAAATCAAGTTTTGTCTGTTCGGAGACGCATAATAGCTCTGGCGAATGCCGGGCAGTACTACTAGTAAATAAAACATAGTGAGTTTGACTCTAGATGAGGTTTAGTATGGAGCGTGTGAGTTTTTACGTCAAGCTAATGAACTTCTTGAGGGCCTCCACAGACGAATGATACTTGGCACTGGCCTCATGCTCCAGAGATACAAATTGCAATGGCTCAAGTCTGGGCTATTTGCAGGTTAAGAATCCAAGCTCCAAAAGTAGGAAAATTTTCTGGGCAAGACAGCTTGTACTCTTTTGGCCATTTAGGACTGTGCACTGTCTTGTTGGAGGATGTAATTTCTTCCTTGAGCTATTCCAGGAATGTAAATTAAGAGTACATAACCAGAACCTTTACAATGGCAAAGGTTGACCCACACAAGTTTGCTTCAGCCTGCCAATGTTTACGACGCCATGTGGCCAAAGTTATCAAGAGAGGTAGATTTCATGATGAATAATTGAAGGTCATTAAATGTAGTTTTCTAATAATAATGCAAATGTGATTCTAACACTTCTAGCTCGTTCTTTATAAAGCTTTAAAGATTTTCACAATTTATCTGTACCATCCTGTACATTATTGAATCATAGTTTGTTTGTTCGTCTGAGCCTAATAACTCCTAGCAATGTCGGATTCTACCGTCAGTTCCTATAAATGAAAATCTGCAAATATCATAGACATACATTTAATGTAATTTATCTATATTTCAATGAAAATTAGAAAAATGATGATTAATATAATGAAGTGAAAAGACTTGTTCGATGAAGCCACAGAGTTAGAAATCCGCACGTTCATTTCTGATGTCTCAAGTACTGATGACGAATCCTTCAAATCGGGAGTGCTCATGTGTACTACCGAAGGACGAGAGCTTTTCTCTATAGCTACAGAGAATGAAGTTGTTTTCTGCATGACGCCATAGGTGAAAGCACTACTTGTTGTGGACCTTGTTGTCGAGCTTTGTCTTTTCCTCATCATCTCTTCTTTATCACATTTTTGAAGGATTCCCAAACTTGTCATATCACTCATGGGCCTTCCATTGAGAGAAAAGGGAGAAATGCATTTATTGAGAGTCATGAAGTCATCGGAGTTTCCCAAGAGAGAGTCCAGTATGTAAAGGACACGACATGTGCAAGGGAAATGATTCCCAACAACACTCACCTAAAGGGATATTAATTGTATTAAAGTTATTTGAAGCTATGTATCAGTTCGAATTTTTTGATTTAAATTGTCTTAAATCTCAAAAACCCACGTCAAAATCAGAAGCAAAAGAAGTCATATGGAACAATCTTAACTAAATAACGCCAACATAAATATTAGCAGAGATAGAAACATTAGTTTTGAGACTAAGGGTGTGACCGATTTTTTTTTCAGTCCAGTCTTCACTGATTCTTTCGAGAACGATCTGGACTAATATTTCGGTTCACACTGAAGTTGGAAACTGTGGATCGAAAATATAAATATACATGAAGTAACTTTTCTAAAAAAAGTTCAAAAGGTCGTACACAACAAATTTTACTTTTAATCAATTTTTTAATTTAAAAGAAGTCTTTTTTTTTTGACAGAATTAGTTTGGTATTACAAAAATTAGTACTGTCCTACATTGCGCAAATATTTCCAGGCTGAAACTCAACTTTGTAATTAATACAATTATAGATCGAACATACCATAAATTACGGCTGCATGGGATAAGCTCATCACGCGTTGTTATTATTTTTTTCACGTGAGAGATTGTGTCTGCTATGTGATAGTGGCACGAAACTAAATGATACACAAGACATCTTTCAGAAGAAGAAGATGCATTTGGCTTAGTGTTTGATGGACCATAAAAACTAAAACGAATGCAGTCCTATCAGTCCAAAATGAGATTAATTTAGTATATTTTCAGTTGTAGGAGTTTCATCATGATCTCATTAATCAAAGAGACAAGATACCTGAAGTTTAAGTAGAAGGCGAGTGGGTAGAAGTTATTATAATAGATTGTAGCTATCATTCCTTATTTTTTTAATTATATTGTTTAATACTAGCTAGGAGGGGAAAAAACAACGTAGGAATGAAGGACCAACTAATCGGTCCTTAGGACCGTTGAAATATAAACAAAGTTTGCACCGATAGGAAATCATTCGTAAGACCGATCCAATGCTATTTTAAGTGATTAAAGAGAGGGAATATAGATCAAACTTGATTTCAAATTAATAATTTAGTATCTCGAAATGCATTACAACCTATCACTGTTTTTATAGATCTGTCATTCTCCAACTTTAATTAAGTAGTGACAACTAGTGACTTAACATGAGTATTCCAATTTAATGAATAAAAAATGCTGCAAAAATATTCCTTCAATCTAGATTAAATATTTTAAGTACTTAATTACTTTTTTCTCTTTCTTAATAGTTTTTTCTCATAATTTAGAAATTTTGGTATTAGGGAAATAATTTGTCTGCCTTACGGGCATTTTCTTCTTGTCATTATTATGGACTGCACTGATATCTCACTTCTTTCATTACTGAGTCCGATATATATGTATATATTACTTTATCTCTGAATATGAGTCAGTGACTCTTAGCATCCAGCTAATATTTATTATTTTGAAACATCGGAGAGGATGTTTCAAAATATGGGACGTTTTTAAGGACTCATAACAGGGACGGGGACAACGAGAAAGATAAAAAGACTAAGTGAAGAAAAAGGCGGGAAAAAATAAATTTCTCAATAAGCTGTTGTAGATCCGATGTCTTATGTTATTTTATATTAGAACAAAATACATTTTTTGAGAAAAACAAAAGAAAGAGAAAGCCCTTTAAGAGGTTGAATATATTATATAAATAGAGTTGAAATTTTGTAAGGAAACAAAGAGTCGGAGGAGAAGGCGGGAGCGTGACATATGCCCCTTGTTATATGCTTTTTTGAGCGAGAAAATGAATCACTCATATAAAAAAGATAACCTTCTAGATTTATAATAGAATTATCCCAGGGAAAATATTGAAATTATATTGAAATTTATATATATTTAATTTATTATATATTTTTAAAACAATTTGCAGCAAAGATAGGCGAGAATGCTTACTTCAGAGTGTGAAGTTAACAACACCATAGCCTATTAAATAAAGGAAAAAAAGAAGAAACACACACACTACAACCCCTTTTTCTTCTCTAATTTTTAGGTGTAGTATTTTGATTAAAAACTAATCAACTCTGTATATAACAAAATAAGGGATCTTTGTAAAGAAAAAAAAAATTGTGTGTGCTCTTTATTTTAATGTTCCTTGAATTGGTTAAATAGAGTTGCATTTCATTAAGTATAAACATTATTGTATTACATTTACTCCATCTAAACTAGGATTTTTTTTGGTGAAATCCATCTAAATAAAGTATATTTCTTTGTCTAGGAATCACATGGTTGCAAACGTACACAAATTGAATTCAAGAGAATGACTTCTTCTGAGCGCGTTGTCCATATGCTACGGCGATTCCATTTTTTTTTTATTAATTATATAATAAGTGGTAGGTGTGTTGACACCACCCTGTAAAAGAATAATTCTCGCCTACCTTTGGTGTAAATTGATTTAAAAATGTATGGTGAATTAAATGGATATGAATTTACATATAGTTATCATATTTTCGCTTCACTAATGCTATTTTAAATGTTGAAGATTCTTTTCTTTATAACATTTATTCAATTTATCTCACCAAAATCCAATAGGAGCCAGCTGATATTAACAAAGGGTTTGCTTCAGTTGTACCATATGTCTTGCTCCTTCTTTTTCCTTACGCACTTACTAAAACACCACCTCTGTATATAATATATATGCAACAACATTGCCCTCGATCAGTCTACTGTTCTATATGGACAGGACCGATTTCAATCCCGTATTCAGGATTGACACAGCCCTAGTTACTTGACTTCCAATGTTATTTATAGTACAAACCTCTTTTACGTTCATGTTTTGTAGAGCATTTTCATACGGGATTTCAAGCACATGATTCCCTGAGAGTACGAGTTTGTTCACAAAGCTTTGAGGTAGGATAGAGAAATCCTCTATACGATCAATTTTATTATTTAACAACCGAAGCTCGTTGACTTCATTCATTCCATGAAAGGCTTTTTTCCGTATGGTTGCAAGGTCCGAATTCTCAATGTTAAGTTTTTGAACATTTTTCAATCCTCGAAACGTATGTCCCGATAACTCAGAGAGATCCAAGTAAGCCAACTTCAATAACCCAATGGATTCGAGTCCATTAAATGCATCCGCTTGTAAATTCCGAACTCCAGCTGGTAGGAATAGGAACTCTACGTGTTTCAAACCTGAGAATGCTGAGCTATTGACAACCTATGTATATAACAGATAATTACTTTGTGATATTGTAAACACATCTGGGGCGCAGATAGGATTTTTAAACTGGGAAGGGAGGGGAGGCGTATTGTTTTTAAATCTTAGTGGAGGATATGTTGGGGGTGTAAGAAAATCTGAGGAGGAACATGTTTCTAAGGAGAATGTTTCTCAACTGATGGGTTGTGACCCAAACGAGACTTCTTATAGATAAATAACTGTGGGAACATCACAAATAACAAATTATCCAGGTCTTTAAAGTTCCATGGTTCAAGTGCATGTGTGAAAAATTAAAAATCGATAGATAGAAAAATGATTCAAACGTCATGTGAGGTAGCATAAACTGGGATAATTAATAAAGTAATATGGCTCTGAAATTTATTTTATTTGTTTTGTTCGCACGCTTAATAAAATACATTTTTTTTGGAAGGCTAGGATTTAATCATTAGATAATATTTTACGACAAAGTCAAGATGGCATCAAAAATGATACCATTGTCGGTCTAGTGTTAAATCTAAAGCCTAGACAAAGAGAAAGGACTTGTATATTGTCATACAAACATTTAACTATTGTGAAATTGACTATGCGTTCGTTTTTAGATTAACTATTTAGTGCTCTAGGGGTACCAAAATATTTAAAACAGTATTATACTAAAATGTTATTAGTTCTTTTAGTAGAAATTTATGTTTTCGTTTGAATTTTTTAAATTGAAATATAGATCTATAAGATCTACAATTTGGGGATACGAATTCTTGGCCTTGTCAAACAGTCATCTCAGGGCCGTTTTTTTAGAATGTCCTTTCTTAACAAAAGGCCATTCAAACAAATTCTGCCCTTCTCCAATATATATATAATCCTGCAGATGCCCCTGACCCTCCATCCCATTATATTTGTAGACAAGATAATTTCACTGAATGCATTGATGATCGCATTTTCGAATTCAACAATTATGGTATTGGGTGAAGGATAGTAGTCAAACTATAAAAAGTCTACTGTCTGAGCCTTATAATTTTCCAGAAAATAGCTCAAATATCCCTGGACAGGCCTGTGACGATAGGGGAAGGGTCATAGACGGATGATACCACCGCTTTGACTAAAATTTTTTACTAATTTTTGTCACAATTTGTTTTAATGTTAAAAGAACATAAATAACTGTCCAGTCATTTTCTCGAATTAAAAGACTTGATTTGTCCGGGACTTCAGTCACTCTCTTGATCTTATAGTCGGAAATATTTATTTATGATTTAAAGAGTACTAAATTTGGTATAAGTTAATTTTTATTACTTTACTATATAAAAAAATATATTATTAATTAATTAAAAACTTCACAACCATCACAGACAAATATATTTGTATATGAGTTCTTATTTTTGAATTGGTAATTTTATTTCACTATGCTTACATTCGTATTATCTTTTTTTTTTACCCCCTCCATCCCTACTGCGCCCATGGACCACAAAGGTAATAAATTTAAACGTCTTACTTTGATTGGATTGTTATTTAATAGTAAAGTTTTAATACTCTCTGTCCCTGCAAAGGCATATCCATCAATAACTTTGATTCTGTTGTGACCCAATCGAATATGAGTTATGTTAGTTAAACTAGCAAAACTAAAGCCTGGAAGACGATTCAAGTAATGATTATTCTGTAAGGAGATTTCTTCCATGTCTTTGAGGCCCTATAAATATTATAATCATTTATTCTAGGGTTAAAAAAAGAAGCTTTGTTCATTAGAGTTCGATACTTTTGACACCGATGCTTTGAGACCGTACAGTTTTGGTGCTGATGTTTTGGTTTTATCATGATAGTTCATTATACTCAAAGAAGAGTGCAACAAATTCAGAGCTTTCTGCATAATACTTTTAGTACATAGGCAGCTGTAAAGGCACACTAAAAATTCCTTGATACAAAGTAATTTTCCAACTATCGATGCAAAAATCATTTCTAATGATTTGAATGTTATAAATTAAGCTGTTACTTATAATATCTATATTTATAAAGTCAATTTTTTTTTGTTTATTTGATGGTCTAACATAGATACCCTTTGAACAACGAGTGTGTGTAGCTAAAGCTCAGCGCGTCATTTAAAAAAAAATAAAAGGAAAAAATAATGAATGCAACTTTAGATTATGTTTTAGCAACGGGCGTGCATGGCTCAGGACTTCCTATTAAAAAAGAAAAGGGAAATATATGTGTAGTATTGTAAATCCAAAGTATTTTTTGATGTGCACTTTTTTTTGGCGGTTAACCTGAAGAATATTTTCTTGTATTTTATTAAGCTTATCATTTAATTCTGGAACCAGTTTGCGGTTACACTACATCATTAAAAAATGGTCTCTGATGACGTAATCCCTCAAAGTTCTAACATTACAAAGAAAACTATCCTTTTTAAAAAGGCAAGAGTAAAACCTGCCTACTACTGAATCGTCCATTAAAGTCTGAACACTTTAAAATCTTAAAATTCACCAAGATATTATTTATGAATTAACAATAAAATTTCACCAACATTAATACTACGAATAGATGTGTGTCTAAGCTCTCTTAATCATTCATGTAGCCACCCTTAGCTGCAATGATGGCTTCCAAGGCAGTGGCAAAAGGTCTTTCACCCGCTGTGGACGTAGTCTTTTGTTATGACGTCCCAATACTGGCAGAACGTGGCCTTGAGGACTTGTATATTTGGATGACGGACACTGCAAGCCTTCCCCTCGACATGCACCCAAAAGGTGTAGTCGAAGAGTGTAGACAGTAGTCCTGAAGACCCCCAACTGCTTGAAATGACCGGACAGAAGTTGGTCTTTCATGTTCAAGTGTCATTTCCTAGACTTGTACATAAGCTCGGGGAGCTCAGGTTTGTTTTGTTTTATAACTAATTGTTTATGCTTTAATATATCCGAGTATGAATGAACTTCAATCATTCAACCTTCATGCATGATTGAATTAGAAGGTACAAAAAATTACATTTTCTCAAAAAGAAAATAAAGATAAAAAAATTATTTAAAAAAATTTCTTTTCTAAAAACAAGGTAATTCCGGTAAATTATACAACAGAGGAATCTTTTTTTATTCAGATTTTAAGATTAATTACTAGAAAAAAATATTGCACGTTTGAAGGTCACATTTTATACAACTCTGAATATGAATATCTAACCTATATTACTTTTTTTTTAATTTGACCTAAATTTGGCAAATATGTTCCGTAAATTGAGCAATTTTTGAATAGCTTCAATTTTCCCCCTATGGAAACCTTATTCGGAGCCAAAACATCGGTGTCAAAGCGATCCATTTCGTAGCTTCTACGCCTTAACTTACCCGAAAGGCAAAGGGTTCAACTTTTGATATATTGTTTGAGTCCAAAATTAGCTTTCGCAGGTGTTTGAGATTGGAAAATGCTATGAGTGAGTATAGATATTTATTTATGTATAAAAACACTTTTAAAAATTAACAGACAAATCCTTACCGTTCGAGGGTATTCTTTTGATATTTTGCTGAGTAATGGTAATTTCCTGAGTTTCCTTTGGAAAATTTTTAGGAATGTTTCTCAGGACGCCCTTTGTATTGCATAGAACCTAAGAAGATAAAGAAATTGTTATGTGTATTTAGTTAGTAAATTAATTCTATGTACTTTAAATAGAAAAGAAACCGAAAATTAATATGGAACATCTGACAATTTGATTTTTGTTTGAAAGAGAGCAGCTTAACTGCCATGACTATAGTTGTATAAAATATGATTTAATATATATATTTTTTAAACTAAAATTACTTATTGCATATAATTTTCGAGTAGCATCTCTTCGTAGAACACACACCAATTTTCAGCCGGATCGGTCTATTGGCATTCGTTTGAATCGAGGAAGTGGAGTGATTTTCCAAAAATGGAAGAAAAAGAATTTCGTGTCTTAATTAAATATTACTTTATGAAAGGCAAAGCGCCTCAGGAAGAAGCTTGATAAACATTATGGGGACTCGGCACCTTCGATTAGAAGAGTTTATATGTGGTTTCAAAAATTTTGGTAGTGGCCATTTGGGCACAAGTGACGCTGAACGTTCTGGACACTCTGTTTAGATTACACTCCAGAAATCATTGATAAAATCCATGCTATGGTGATGGATGACAGAAGAGTGAAGGTGGCTGAGATTGTTAGTCCTGTGGGCATCTCGATTTGGAACCCTATTTCCATTAATTTTGCGACTACAACTGCTGAGGTGTGAGCTGGTGTTTGTGTGCCAATCCTGGCGTTTTTCTTGCAGCTTGGTTTTCAAACTGTCCAATAACGATAAAAAATACCTGTTTCAAATAGTCGATGAGGATTATTCCTTGTGAATCCAATAAACAGTTTCCATAATCTTTCCGGCCGATTCCTCGATTCAAAAAAGTTGGTGTGTGTTTTTCTAAGAGGTGCTACTAACTAAACATATCTTCGATACGCGCCCGTAGTGCCATCTCTCAGAATTTGCACGGACTTTTCAAATTACCCTTGTAAGCTTTTAAAGATCCGAAAAATTCCTTAGATCTTTTTTAAGAGTAAATCTCAGACGTTCTTGGATAATACAAGTTTACTTATACCGTACTAGGGCACTTTGGATCCGGATCTAAGACCCGTCCTTTTTATTCCTGAATAAAAAACGACAAGTGTTACAACTGTCTCCATAACCAAGGATACTTCCCTTAATGTGGACCGATCAAAACTACAAAGTAGCAACTCTAGATCCGGATCTAAGTCCCATCCTTTTTCTTCCTGAATAAAATTCGACAAGAGTTGCAATTGTCTCCATAACCAGGGATACTTCCCTTATAAGGACCCATCAAGACTACAAAGTAGCAACTCTACCCAGTCCCCCTCCTATGCATAATATATGTGATATTTCTTTATCCATCTCTGCTGTTGAAAGTAGTTTTCTTATTCCAAAACTTTTCCATCTGTTATACTTTGTCGTGTCGTAATTTATAAGTAAAATAATGGAGCGTAATATGTATTAATATGGTTGTATATAAGAAACCTACAAAACCAACAACCACATAAATATGGTGTTGTTCTTGATGCAAAAAAAAAAGAAGAAAAAAAAAGAAGACTTTCTTTCCATGTACATTGTACATATTACAATAAGGAGATATAAGTGCTTTACTTTCTGGTAAACACATCTTTTATTTTCTCTTCTCGCCTTCGCTGTAATTCATTTTCATTTATGATGCTGATGAGACTGTTGACGTATAATATAATATATTAACATATTATACTACCTCCATTTGGTATATTTTTATTTATTGTTGCGCCATGTTTGTTCATGACACTCAGTTATTTTATACGATGGCTCTATAAACAATTTACATTATCCTATTTAATAGCTTCTTCCTTCTTTCTCGTTGTTGTATATTATGTGTGAGACACTTTATCCGATCATATCCGATCTTAGAAAAATGTTTGAATGCTCTTAATTTAACAGAGGAGGGAAGGAATTGAGATTCGAGACTTACGACTCGACTTGTATTCAAGTACATATTCTGAAGAGTTGCTACTGGACTTGATCTTACATTCAATGATTGAAGACTTGGCTTGGATTTGAGTAGATATTTCTAAGAGTTGTGACTCTAATTGATCTCACATTGCAAAAAAAAATTGACTTGTACTTGAGTCCATATTTTGAAGAGTTATAACTCGAACTTGATCTCACATTCAAAGTCTGAAGACTTGATTTGAACTCCATTTGATCTCGCATGCAAATACCAAAGACTTGACTTGGATTTGAGTCAATATTTTGATGAGTTACGACTCTACTTGATCCCACATTCAAGGTCTGATAAATTGAAGTGGACTCGATCTAAACTCCAAAAACTGAAGACTAAACTAGGACTTGATTCCATATTTTGAAGAGTTGAGACTCGACTTGATCTCACACTCAAAGACGAATTGACTTGGACTCAAGGACAACTCAAAAATATAAGCGAAACCTTCTTCAAATTTGTCATGGTTACCATGTTGATGCTTTTTTTATTATTATTATTCTATCGATTACATTACCGATCATGAAAAACGTAGAGGAACATTGATTATTTGTTGCAAAAGGTATAATTGTAAGTCCTTGTCGGATACAGAGTAGAATTGGGATAGAGCTCCGAATAATTCTTGCCAATGTCCTTGTTTATTTCCTTCTTTCCTACCCCTCATCAGAGCTGCTAGTAGCTAATTTAATTATACGTCATGACAGCTAAGCTGCTCTCCTCTACATTTTTTTATCATAACCAAAAAGCTACCGATAAGCATCACTGAGGAACGTAACTATGAATTCTAGCATAATTCAGGATCGACATCGGAGTATTTCCTACTTATTATTCTTGATTATTTTCATCTTCCTCTCTCCCATTGCTACTCACAGCTAATCCAATCAAAATTTTATGGCAGCTAAGCTACCCTCATCTCAAACATTCATCAAATTATCTGGATTACCATATTCAATTTCGTTTTTTTTTTAAACTTTAACATGGCCGTAGGTTATATTTTTTACGACTCCCCATACATTTTAAACTGAAACCATACGAATATTTATAGGTACATACAAGCATACATTATATGGCTTTCGTTCTTGATGAAGTGAGTAAATATATTGTGTTTATTTTGTATTTCCACCGAATAGGCATTAATTTTACTTTCAAAATAAAATCACTTCGTCCTGTTTTCCCTTGAGATGCTGTTATTTCATTTCTTAAAAGAAAAGAGAAAATGAGTTTCCGTCTTAATGAATAGGATCTGAATCATTAATATGATACAAGGAGGAGATTCTACGGGGTGGAAACTAAAAATCGACACAGTTTGTATTTTATTCTTAAATGCTTTATGTATTGCCCATAATATATGCGACAAAAATATTACTTAAAAAAAATCTCCATTATACCGGTCTGTGCAAAAGAATTCAGACTCTTTGTGGAAAAATAGTTAAACATATATCATTAATTTGAAAGGCTTTTTTTCTGTATTCTATTAAACCAAAAGTGGCTTAATATTTGATTTTCTATATAATGATCGAATATGGCCGCCATCAGCTTCCAAAACGTCCTCCAGATGGAGCCAGAAGCCCTGGTTTAACCGGATGAGGTAGTTCTGGGACATTGCGACTCTATGGTGGCCATGAGCTCTTGTCCCAGAATTGCATATTGTTGGCCAACCATTTTTGGGCCAAGATGACAGTATGTGCTGGCGTACCATCTTGCTGAAACACGAATTTGGATCTTTTGGCCATCTCCTAGGCCCATGGTAGTACCTTGTTCTCCAATATGCCAAATAGTCCTTTGCAGTGAGTCTGTAGTCCGTTGGGAACCAGATGGGGTACATTTTTGCTCCATTCGAAGCCACAATTCCTAGCATGGTTACAGAGGCTGGATGTTTGGCGGTATCGTGGCTATCATTCAGGCACTTCTCGACTCGAAAAGTTAAAAGCCTGTTATGTTCTAGTAGCCTTGATGACACAGCGAAGGGGAGTCCGGTGCACAGTAGTGAGACTACCTCAATCCTCTTCAGCTCATCAGGCATGGGCATTGAGTTGATTAAAAAAAAGTTTTTATCACAAATAAATGTTGACTGTGTTAGCTATCTGGAACCGTCGGAATTTTTTCTCTACATTCACCCAACTCCAACTTATTATTATTAATTCATTTGTACGGACCGGTAGTCAACTATTTCTCTATACAATTATGCAGCCATAATCTGTTATTAGTGTTTTGTCAGTTGTTATTTATAACTGCAGTCAAGTTCATTCCGGTCCTATATAGCCAGTGCAGCCTCACTTGTCGGTGCCTAAAGAAGGTAAAATTGATGCCTCTTGACGTCATTGAGATATTTTGCATTTTTATTAATGACTTCATTATATAATAGAGATTAGTTTGAGTTAGTCCTTATTTGGGATTGTCCAGTCCGGTGCCATCCAGTCCTTAAAGAAGGTAAATCGATCTTTCGTTAAGGCTGTTTTTCCTTTTTTTAAATTATTCCGTTATTATGGTTGTGTTGGTCCTTATTTATGAGCGAGGACCGCGGTCTAGTCCAGCCCAATCTTATTTGACTGTCCTTAAAGAAAGTAAAATGTATCCCTCGTGATGTCATTGAATAATAACATATATTATATAAATAACTAAAAAACAATATAAAATGGTTTTTTTAATATTCAATTATAATTAAGCATGGATATTTTTTGCAAGGATAGTGCAATGCTCTAAACAAAATTCCAAGGACCAACAGTTAAGGACTGGTCCCTAAGACCGACTGTCTTTAGGCCTTTGAGGATTGTTTCCCAGGATCGTTAGGATTGACCCTAATACTGAATCGGACCGTATAAATATGGACTGACATAACATTAGAGGATAACTGTGACAGTAATTCTCTTACAAAAAGAGATGCTGGACTTACAGATGGACTCCTGATCTATTTTAATCCAGGCTTCGTCAACAATTGTCTTTATTCACTTCATACTTACATGACTTTCAAGGATTTCTCATAGTTGTCGGTTACTTGAACTTTTATGGATCTTAAAAAAGATCCAAAGGATTTTTTTGGATCCAAAAAAGGTACAAGTATAGGTTATTACTTTTTTTCCATTGTCATTTCCCAAGGAGTATAAACACACGGCACCCTCCGTGGATCACAGAAACTGCAATTTAATACAGTAACCCGTGATGCATATACCCTTGAGGTGGGATATATGTATTTACGTTAAACATTTTAATCATCTTGTATACAATAATAAAGGCGAATTAATAAAAAATTAAAAAAATGATATTTGGTTAAAAAATATAATAAATAAATAAAACAGTTTTTTTTTATCGTGTAGGTAACAAATAACCATTGTTTTGAAAAACGTCCTTAAGGTGTTAAGTGCCCGTGAAAATTTGGATGAAACTTTGTACATCTTTTTTACTCCAACTTGATGAGTCCTCATCAACTAATCCCAATTTTTAAAGATGCATTTTCATTGGAATGGGGCCAGAAACAAAGCTCATAATTTTCATCCATAATTAGGACTTGTAAAGAACCGTTTCATTTTACGACAAGTTGGATAAATCTACTATTCCTTTTCCCCTTTTGCAGTTACTATTTTTTAAATTTCTACCTCCAAAGTTGTATGTGGAACTTCTATATGGGATTAATAAGTCATTTGGCACTCAATTTTAGACAGAGTATCCACAAATTCGTTCCCAGTGTTGCCGTCATGAACCCTTACCCATTTTATACTTAAGGGTCGTTTTGTATTTCCAATCTCTTCTAAAAATACATGGTTGTTGTTCTGCTTAGTACTTAACCCTGGTCATCTGAATACTAGTATATCGAACGTAATCATCTATATTTATCTTGATTAGAGTTTGGAGCGATATTTACATAAAATATAACAATAATTCTAATAATTATGTTTCTAATAGTTTTATCATTGGATTATTCATTTTTTCTTTATCAGTAATCAGTAAAAATGTAACCTTAATTCTGATCCTATTTTATTTAGGTTGAAACTTTGGATGAAATCCTCATAGACAAGTATACGTCTAATTTTGGTTCTGATCTAGATCCAAGTGTCATTTACTCGAATATTTACGTCTAAAGATATGTACCGAGCCGGATCCCAAAAAATTTGGATCTTTCCTTTTTTTAGCCCCACTCCGATGCCCTTATAAATAGTGTTATGTCAGTCCTGATTTATCTGGTCCAGTCCAGTATTAGGACAGGTCCTTAAGACTTTTGGTCTTCCGTACTGTCAGTACTAAAATGGATTAAAAAGACAAGGAATAAAGTTGAGTGACTTTATCAAGGACATAACTCTTTTTTTTTTTTTAAATATTCCTTTCACTGGTTAGATGGAGTTGCACTCGTTAAGTATAAGTAAACATTATATTATTACATTTATTCCAACTGACAAAGGAATATCCTTTGAAATCTATATACGTCAAGACGTTTTTTCTCTAGAAAAGATGGGGGCGTGAACCTATTCATATTGAGTTCAAGAGAAGAATTTCTCCTAAACACGTTGTCCATTGAGCTTCCATAACTTTATAAGTTTTAGGACTGAACTAGACGGGAGAAACTGATCTGGACGGGACTACAGTCTTCAATTAGAAATAAGGACTGACATAACATTAATTGTAAACTCAATTAAAGAATAAATTACGTTATCCTACAACTCAAGGCTAATAGAAATACAAGTTTAGACCATTATATAATTGGGCCTGCTAGAATTTTCAATATGATGTATCGCACTGACTACTGGACAAGATAGGAAGATTTTGATTAAACACACAACCACTTATAGTCTATGACGTCACTATTGCTAGAATTTTAAATTTAATTTATCGTACCGACTGTTGGTCAAGAAAAACAGATTTTGAGGAAACACGCAGCCACTAATACATTATGACGTAACTAATAAAAGCGTGGTGGAAATCAAACATCAGTCGTACACGCGATATAGTAGGACCTTGTATTTCTATTAACCTTGACTACAACTGATTTTTCATTGATGATGCAATGTAGTACCGGAATTTTTAAAATCAGTCATTTATAACTTTTGAATTGTATATGGTTGTACATTTTGTAGTGTTCACTCTGTTATTCATACTGGATTAAAAATCGTAGCCGTGTCTAGGATAGGCTCATAAGACAAAATAACTTTATTTTATTTATAAGTTTAAAGATCCTATCCTTCGAGGGATTTCCTCACGCACAACATAGAAATAAATAAAAGGATCAAGATACAAACACCCCCCTTCACATTGCTGGTGAGACATATTTTGACATTAATTTATTTTTCTTTTAAGACGACAAAAATACGAAAACACAAAAAAAACTTTCTTCATAAAAAAAATAGAACCAAAGCCTCATTACATTATGAGTTCATATAATCATAGTATTGTACACAAAAACTTTGGACATTTATATATTATGTGTAGAATAATCCTGAGAAAATATCCTTATACATATTTGATGAAATCCTTCACCTAACTGTTCATTAGAATGTTCCATTTTGGGGTTAATACATTCCTTTTCTACTAAAAGATCTTGTCTGCTTGAGACAAATAAAAAAAAGGACCACAATCAAAGTTTGAGTCATTTCAGGTCATTTTTGATGCTCTCCATCTCTCATGAGTAGATTTTCCCTTCTCAATAATTAAAATTAATGATAAATGCCCTATACCGGGGGGTTCATTATAAATCTTAACTTTAACTAATTCATTAATAAATAGAGGGTGAGGGATTGAAAGTAAATCATATTCCGATACATTAAAACATGAACAATTAGTTACAAAACAAAATAAACCCGAGCTCATTAGCTTATGTACAAGTCGAGACAAAGACACTTCAAAGTGATCGACTAATTTTCATTTGTGCAATCTAAGCTATTGGTTGTCTCAAGGATCACCATCTACGTCGTCAGTAAGCCCGAAACGTTAGAGAGGAAGAAGGTTTCTATCAAAAAGGCCAAACTGCATCCGTAGGATTTAAAGAAAACAGCCCAGACTAATCCTCTCAAGTCCATGAAGGCCCATGCAAGAGATCTCGGGATTTCACACAGACTGTCCATGGAGCTGTGGAAAAAAAAGGGTGGAAATAGCCTTGTGAAAGTGAAGGGACCACTTTTGACACCAACAATGAAAGAAACCCATCTTCTCCATTACAAGACTGTTTTGAATGAGTCTTTTGAAATCTTTTTTGACACTTTTGACCCCCCCCTACACCCCTGATGTCCACCCCCTCAACCACACTTTTTGGGTATATGTCGTCGAGTAGATCGAGTAGTACATCCATTTATAGCATTAATTTTGTTGAAATTGTAGTGTTAATCCATAAATTTTATTCTTCAAAGATTTCAGATTATAATATATCACTCGGTAAAGTAAAAATGCATACTCAGGTTGCAACTATAAAAGTCGCTACCACTTTCTAGGACATATTTGATACACCTTTCATCATTGATAACGATCCTCCTTTTTGTATCCCTTCAACTTGGGCCAGATTTTGATTTGTCATCTTATTGATAAAATAATGTTTATCAGATTATATAAAAATGTATGAAAAAAGGTCACAGGGTACATAGTGCTCTTTTATGTAATATGTACACAAGTAACATATTTTGATCTATGAAATGACAATATAAGCATAGTAATGAAATCTCATAGTTTTTTTGCATGTAGCAACGAGCGTGTATACAGAATGTACTGTAGAAAGTACTTCCTGATGTATATCATATACATATTGTCGATTTAATAAACGAAATGTAGTCGTATTAATGAAATATTGAAGACGTGTTCATTTAAAATTAAATATGTAGCACATTTTTTGTAAATTTTTGTAATGACTCTCTTATACTACATGAACTAGCGGTAATAAAAAAGTGTAGTGCATATCATAATTACTTCATTATTGAGGAGAAACGTTTAAGTCAGACATGTCCAATCTTTTAATATAATGGGCTGCATTTCCAGTGGGATATTTTATTGGGCCACAATACCTATTAAATTAAATTTCATGAAAAATGCCTTCATAAGACAAAAAAATTAAATACATATTGATTTCAAATTTAGAATACTATTCGTAGTGAGAATGAGTAGTGGGCCGCATTTAAACATTTATCAGAGTGCAATGCGGCCCGCTGTCTGTGAGTAGGGCATCCCTGATCTAAGAAATGAGTGAGTAGCAGCGTGTGAGTGAGCTTATGAAAATAGGAGATTAACACAAAGGATTTGTGTAGGAGCTATCTTCTATATTATTAAAGCAAAACTTGTATGTTTGTCAATGCCTATTAACTCCAGACAATGAAAGGTATGACCGCTAGTATTTTATAACAAAGTGGAACGGCAAATAATTTAGCCATCTTAGCTGATAAATATGAGATCTACAATAAGTTTTCACCATATTTGGAACGGTACAAGAGGCTTAAAAATGGTCAATTTCGATCTAAAAATCATATTGTTTGAAATGGCCGGAGAGACATTTATTTGTTTGTCCCTAGTAGGATGATTTTTTTGGCACACTGCTTAAGTATTTATACATACCTGTATGGGTGACAAACAGAGACACTCCCGGGGACATCCATACACGAATCCCTTGATTAAAAAACAACTAATGAAGAACATCACTCCAAAGAAAAAGAAAGCTCCTTTCCCCAAATGAATCATTTTGTTTAATTATATCCTGAAAGAAAAAGGGTAAAAGATAAATAATTAAACGTTCATTTGTGTATCCAAGGTTGAGATACAGGATTCATTTGCTGTTAATTGTTTCGTAACCTGACTTATTTTTACTTCTTCAAAGATAGATACCGGGTGCTCCAGAGTTAGAGTTACATTACCTTTATCGTTAATGAAACAGCAGGAAGAAGTCCTAGCCAGCATATATTGCAAATTTAGTGCAAGATCAGTTGTAAAGGCAATTTTGAGTACTTTTGAAACAAAACCTTTTGGTCTCTCCCTTCAATAAATCATAGTATTGTATCGATCTACAAAAAAAACTAAACACACTGCGGTCCTATCAGTCTGGCCCTAAAAAGTTGTCAGTCCTAGAACTGGTCCTTATTGGTCTGTCATGGCAACTAACAACAACTGAAATGACGATGTTACTGAGTATATCCTTTCAGCTGTTCTACATAACCTCTTTCAAGATATCTAAAGTTTAAAGTAGCTTCAAGTTTTATACATTCTAGCTATTATTTACATTGTGATGTTATTCTTGTTTATATTAATCAATCCTAGCTAGCAGTGAAAAATAGCTAGGACCGTAGGACTGAAAGAACGATGTATCGGTTCTTAGGACAGTTGAATAGTAAAAAGATCAGACCCATAAAAAAAAAAAGTTAAGGGAGGGGGAGACTGATTAGGCAATCAGTTCTAGAACCGATCCACCACTTTTTAATCATAATCCTTTTGTTAGTAATATATGTCAACCAGGGCATTTTTGTTCCTTTGTTTATTCGGTCCAGTTCAGTTTCAGAACCGTCCTTTCGGTCCATGGAATCAGTCCTTAACTGTCAGACCTTGGAATATTTAATACAAATGTCGATGCTTTATTATGCCGAATAAGATATACGAGATGTATATTGAGAACTTTCCAAATTCCTTGCAAAAATATCCATATTTCCATTATAATTCAATATTAAACAAACATATTATATTTTTACTTAGTTACTTATAAAATTTATTATATTATTCAATGACGTCACTAGGTATAGACTTTACCTTCTTTAAGGAACAACAAGTGGATTGGACTGGATGGGCCCGGAATGGATCGCAGTCTCTTGTCCTAAATAAGGACCGACACAACACTAACAACCCAATAATAATAAAAATGAAAAACGCTACTAATGACGTCACAAGGGATAAATTTATCTTATTTAAGGACCGACACAACACTAATTTGGGATATTTAGGAGAACGGAAAACTCGGTTTCAGTTCTATATAGTTTAAAATAATCGTAAAAAGATAAAAACTGCGGGCTTGACCCTAGAATTTCACCCAAATATCCTATATATTCGGTCCCGGAGCCAAAAAATAGATAAAGCTTTACTTGAAAAATAAAAATATCGAATCGTTAGTCATAAAATACTTAGAATTTTGTTGACTCTAGTCCTAGTAAATTTGTTGATCCTTGACACGAGTCAATTTAAAAAGAGAATCTAAGAATAGAACCGAGTACTAAACAATTTGATAACTATCAAATTAATAATAAAAAAAGAACCAAAACTACCCGGATCTAAAATTAGAACATGAATTCCATCATTACTCCTTGTAGTATTGTTCGGCATAACGGTGCTATAATAATACCGGGGGGTTTATATTTTTAAAATGCTACTATACTAAATTGGTATTTAAAAAAATAATTTTTCTCTTTTAATAATAAGCTCTTTTTTCAAATGACAGTAAAATAATTTTTTTAAATCAAAAAAGTTTTATTTTTGTTTCATAATGATAATACTCATTTAAAATTTGGTTTTACAAAGCTTTGACAGTCATATCAGATAGGTGACGTCTCCCATTGTCGATAAACTGAATTTCGGTATTTTAATACCTGGAATTTTTTTTTTGCTTTATTTCCCTTTTTAAATAACTTTTCATTAAGAGGTTTTTAGAGGGAATGTATGTGTGTTAATACATATAGCCACCAAATTTAATTTTTAATATATCATATTTCATAACTGTGAATGATTGGTTTATTAAATAATAAGGTATTGACAATTTTGCAAAGGTTTTAAAAATATTGGGTTTTTTTGAATAAATTATCAAATTAGGATAAATTGTACTAATTTAGATGTCACCAGTTTTAGCTCTCTAGGACCATTTTCAGTGTAGTTTATTCCCTTTAAAGAATTTTGCAAATTTCAAATTGTGAAAATGAATTGAAAAATGTATACCAATATTTTTGTATATTAGAAATGGAAGCCATTAACATATTTTTATAAATTGCACCAATACAAACTCTAGACATAAGTTGCAATTCGTTTATTTTGTTTAAAAAAAGAAAAGTTTTTTGGCAATATTTATTTTTGACGAGAAAAAGGCACATTCTTCACAACTCCACCCCTGATAGCAACTGAATGTATTCCCAAGAAAACTTTAGAATCTCCGGTTGGACTGCAGTAGTGTTGTGTGGGTCCTTATTTAGGACGGAGGTCCAGTCCAGTCCCTCTAGTCGTTCCTTACCAGTCAGGATGGCCAAATCGACAGTTAAGGATCGATCCCAAGGACCAACAGTCCTAAGGACTGGTCTTTAGAATGGACTCCCTTTTCTGTGTATTTGTGTGCAAAGAACACTTTAGTTCTAGGATTTAGACAATTTTCATATAAACCACATAATCTATGAGGTATTTAATATTTTAGATAGCACACTAATTTTGACCCACCCTCTACGTTGTAAATAAGACTCCAGTAGATTTATTATTATTTATAAAAAAAATATTTCTTAGCTCTAACACTCTATTTATGAGATAACTCTTAATTTGATTAAGATTCAACAATTTCCTATTGTCTTATATATAAAACGTAGCTCACAAATAGTCCCATACATTCAGAGAGTAAATAAATTATTACCAAGATGAATTATTGATTAACTTCCGAAAATGGGTCAGCACAAAGCTAAATAGAATTATTTATTCTCAAAATTGCGTCTGAATTACAGTTTTTATTTATTTAATTAAATAACTAGCGACAATTTCTATGAGCAAAACTGTTCTGATTTGTCCTTTGAAGGCATCACAAAGTGTCTGTGTGTCAGACTCTGTCTCATCTAACCACGAATTGATCTCATTATTTCCCAGAGGCAAGCTCAAGTGTCTCACTGAGGGCGAGCAGAATATGTATTTTGATCACTACATACTGATAGTGGGACACCACATATCATTATTGTATAAATAAGTCCGGTTTTTAGCTCATTTATTTGTAAAAATTTTCATCGGAAATATTTTGAAAATCATCCCAAGCGTACCTTTAGTCGTCAAAGGGTTGGTTTAAGGTGGTATTATACAATTTATATAGTTATGTCAAATAACGGAATTTTTACTATTTACTGGAAAATTTATATACAAATTGTTTTTCTAATAAATTTTATATTTGAAATTTGATAAGGTAAATCAATTTTTGTTTCCAAATAATTAAAAATTTCAATTTTTTTTTATTTAAAGACTTATTTTTTTTAATTTTAACTTTTTTTTTCAAAATATTTAATTTTTTCTGAATAGCTATGGATTTTTGATTTTTTTTCCTAAAAATTTATATCTAAAATTTAATTTTTGTAATTTTTTTTCAAACATTTTAATTTTATGAGAATATCTAAAGATTTTTGAAAATTTTTGAGAATAGCTATGGATTTTTCAAAAAAAAAAATCAAAAAAAATTTGTTTTTGGGGAAACTGTGGATTTTGATCTTTTTTTTAAATAATTTTTTGTGAAGGGTTGTGGATTTTTAATTTTTTTTTCCAAAAATTTTTTATATCGAAATATTTTTCCAGAAAATTTTAATTGTTCATATTCCAAAAACCAAACCCCCTCAAAATCGCATCTTGGGGACGCCTCTGACATAGGTATATTAATAAAATTTTACTCTTTCAAGTAACTTTTTAAGATCCTGGTAGCACTTTATCCGCTGATATTGAATATTTAATTTTTACCCTTTTTTATCAAATCTGGTTTTTAATTTTTGAATTTTGTGAGTGTTTTTATAAGTTTGATACAACTTTTTAGTTAAAATAGTAATTAGTAATTCATATAAAAAATAATTTATTATCTGCAAATGTTAGAGTGATTTCAAATATAGGCTTATATTTCATGTGTATTCAATCTTGAGACTATGCAATCTTAATGCATGAAAAAACACATTTATATACGTTTTTTGGGGGATAGGAATAATGTCTCCATTTTTCATTGGCCAAAGGAATTCATTTGAAGCCTAAAAACTTAAATGGAATATATTCTTGATAAACTCAATTTGATACGCGAAAAAAACTAATTACAGATTCGAAATCAACATTTTACATGAAATCGGTGGAAATGTCTAAATACATTTGTAAACATTACAAATACCAATATTTTATAGACATACGAAGGTCGTTTGAAAAGTCCGTGTAAAGTTTGAGAGATGCACTATTGGCACGTATCGAGGCTATGTTTAGTTGTAGCATCTCATGGAAGAACGCACAATAAATTTAAGCAAGTTTGGATCGAGGATTCGTCTGGAAAGATTATGACGACTCTTTTTGGGATTCGCGAGGAATAATCCATATCGACTATTTGGAAAAAGGTGGAATTAATACAAGTGCATATTATTCATGGTTATTGGACCGTTTGAAAACCGAGCTGCAAGAAAAAAGCCCACGAATGGCCCACAAAAAAGTAATTTTCCATCACGACAATGCATGAGATCACACCCACCTCATCAGTGTTAGTTGGAAAATTAATAAAAATAGGGTTCCAAGTAGAAATCTCAGCCACCTTCCCTCTTCTGTTATCCATCACCATATCATGGATTTTATCAATGATTTCTGGAGTAATAACCTCAACAGATCATTCAGAATATTTAATGCCACTTGTGCTCCTATGGCAACTCCAAAAATTTTGAAACCACATATAAACTGTTCTAATTGAAGGTGCAGAGTCCCCATAATGTTTATGAAGCTTCTTTTTAGTCTCCTGAGGCGTTTTGCCTTTCATAAAGTAATATTTCATCAACACACGAAATTCTTTTTCTTCCATTTTTGGAAAATCACTCCACTTCCTCACTTCGAACAAATGCCGAACAGAAAGAAATATACCGGAATTGCTACTAATTGTACTTGAAGTAGTAAAAATTCACAGTCACAATTAATTTGATATATTATATTTGAGAGAAGCTCTAATATTGGGGTCAAATGAAGTTTTATTAATGAAATGAAAGCTCTAAAGTATAAATAATATTATTTGCTATATCAAATCATCCCCCCGTGTTTGGATGTAACGCCTATAATTGACAGTAGTAATATGTCTATAAAATATTTGGCTGAAAGGAGCTATAACCCTCCACCCAAATTTAGGAACTTTTTCTTTTTACAAGAAAATTTAAAATTTGAAATTTTTTTTTCCAAAAATGTAATATGCGTAACTTTATGTAATTTTTCACATTTTTTTTTTTGCAAAAAATTATTTTTTTTTGGATTTTCTTTCAAGAAAAATTGATAGTCAAAAGAAAAGAATCAGAAAGGAACATATTTTATTTGATAAGGGCCATATCTGAGCCAATATAAGTCTCTAAAATCAAATAAAGGCTTATAAACTATAACTAAAATTCTTGGGTATCTTAAGGGGTCCTATAAATTTGTATACAAAGACGATGATGATCTACTTAAATCACTCAAAATTGATCGTCAAAATAATAGAAGGATACATTTATATATTTTATTTGAAAGGCTATTTGGGGGCCAATATAAGTCTCTTAAATCAAATATTGACTTATATACTAAAGTTGAAATTATTGAGTATCTTAACTCATCCAAAAATTGGAATATGAAGCTCTTTTGACTTAAATTGGCCAAAATGGATCGTCACAGTAACCGAATAAGAAAATGACATATTTTATTAGAAAGGCCATATGGATGTTGATATAAGTCCCTTCCATCAATTAACGGATCTAAACTATAGCTAAAATTCTTGTGTATCTTAAATCATCACACAAATTTTTTAATACAAACCCTATATTTGACTTAAATTAGCGCAAAATCGATTATCTCAATAAAATAAATAGATTTGATATAAATTTGATAACTAGCAAACCAATTTAAGTCTTTGAAATATAGTAAACAATCTGAACTAAACTTTTTGGGATTCCTAAGTCAACCCCAAATTAGAATCCAAAGCCTTTATTTGACTTGAATGAGCCCAAAATCAATCATCCTAATAAAAAAAACGAGAAATTTGATGGAATTTTTTTATCGGGGTCAATATAAGCTTCTTAAATCAAATAAAAGGTTCTAAATTATAACTATTTTTTTTGGTTATCTTAAGTCCTCAACCAAATTTGGATAATAAGCCGATAAATGACTCAAATATGTCTATACAATATTGAGATTTATGTATATATTAATTAAGAAATTAATATATGTGTAAACCGTCAATATAAAAGTAAGCTCGAATGATTTTTTTAATGCTTCTTTTTTATCCCAGCCTTTTTTTATGTAACATATGCAAATATATCTAATTTATTAACCCTTACCTTCCTATTTGTAATCGAATAAATGATGTAATCTGAAGTGGCACTGGTTGACACTTCCAATGAGTCTGAGTTTAGCAAAAACATGGAAAAACAGAAAAAGAAAAATATCGGGGCTTTTTGCGGGGGAAAGAACGACGTCAGTTGAGTGTGTATTTATCATCGCTCTTTCCCTTGAGTTGCGGTGCTTTTCCCTCCCCCTTTCCCTTCCTGCGCTTTCATTTAGTGCTCTCCAACATTTACTTTATCTATAGAGTCAAATCTAATACCACTAATAGGTAGCGGAAATGCGTTTAAATCCATGTTTGGTTTGCGAAAGTATGCAATATAAACAACAAAATCTTCTCATTTTACAATAAATTTGACTTTTCCCGCTCAAATGATATTATACAAAGGGAAATATGTATATTTGTAAGTAATTCTGTCTTTTTACCCCTTATGGACTTTTCTGTCGCTTTTTGTGTGTTTTTTTTTTTTTTTGTGTTTATGTGTGTATTTTTTTATTATTATTGCTCGAAAACATTTTTGCCGAAGGGCAATTTGTCAAACGGATCATTTGGGACATTTCACTGAAAAAAGAGATATTATATATGTAAATTATAGAATACATATATTAAATATCATTAACAAGTAATATTAACTATGCATGTTTAAACGCAAGTAACCTTACTCCAATTCATGTGACATTAGTTTGAGCTGGTCACAATATGAAACAGAAAAAGATTAACGCAGATTGTATGATTATTATCTCGGAGGTCCTAGTCTGTAATTGTCTTTGATGTTAAAATCAAGCAAGGTCACAACATTTCTCTAATTTGAAATGTAATACATATGTAAGACTTCACTGTCTTCAAAAAATACTAAGACTTATTCGAATACTACAATGATTTATAAAAAACTATTAGTTATTTATTTTAAAAGATAAACTCAATATCATCAGTTTAATTAGAGTAAGGTGGACCTGAGAAAGTTGAAACACGTTTTACTTGGAGGTACTAATAGTCAAACGAGTTAAAATATATTTATGATAAGTACTTTTTGTGTAATTTTCATTTGGATATAAATTTCCCGGCCCACCCTATAATCAAGTCATCAAATTGACTTTAAAATCTCTTTGGTACATATTATAGTTGAATTAAAGATTTTTTTTCCATATTTGAGTAGCTGACATCAAAAAGAAAAAAAATTGAACGGTGTTCCATGGAACATGGGTTCAATGAATGGAACTGATTTTTTTTTAACGTTGAACGGTAAAAATCAGATTTTAGTGTTCCGTTCCACTAGTGCTTACAAAAATTCAAGAAATAAAAGTTTATATATTTTATTCTATTTTTTAAATATAATGTACAGGGCTGATAAAGCATAGACGAACATTTGGGAGACCTTTTGTATGGCAGTGCCTCAGGAAGGGGGTCTGAGGGGGGGGGAGATTTTGAAGGCTCTTATCGACCATGAAAGTTTCTAGTACACTAATTTAACTCGAACATAGGAATTTTACCAGTCAATAATTCTAAATCATGGGACCACAGCTCATCATTTGGGCGTGGATGTAAGCTAATGGACCACTAAAAAAATAAATTCTCCTCTTTTGTGCAGCGGGGGCGGCAGTATAGCTCTGCTGAAAAACATTGTTTCCCTCTGGGGAGTTGGGCTTCACCCAGGACAAGACCACATCCTTCACTACGTTCTGATACTCCTTGAAACAGATTTTCAGACCTTTACGGATCCAATAAGGGGGAATTCTCTTCCTGCCTGATCCACAACTACCAGCATAATTGCGCTCGTTCCTGGAGTTTCTCGAATAATCCACGGTCCAGTTTTTCTTGTCTTGTTGTTGTGCTGGCTGCAAATTAAATTGGCTATGCTTTGCCTTTTGGGTTCCATCTTGATAATGAATGAACTGATTCTGTCAGTTGTAGCTTATTTGAACGCTAATATTTACCGGATTATATGTGATTTAAAAAAATCTTGAGACTTAGTTCTCAAATGCGGCCTCCCACACACTATCAAAGCGGAAGTAACAATTTACTGTCGTAGAGTGTATGTGGTACTAGCTCATGATTGGAAAGCGGAATCTGAGTACAGAACGGAATTGAACTATGAACGTTGACAGAAGGAAAATAAAGTTATGAACAGAAGGCCAAAATAGTGGAGTGCTTCCTGGTCTGAACATATAAATTTATTATTCATATTCGAGAATACTCGTGGATTGACGAACAAGCATAATACCAGACAAAATCAGTGATTTCCACTTGGTTAGGGTGCATGATGTGACATAAGAAGAGGTTCTTTGGAAGTAGTGAGGCAAGCCCTTGAGAAGATTAGGGGAGGCACTCAAAGGTCGTGTCCTAGGAGAGTACGAAGAAATTGGGGACGTAAACCAGGAAATTTCCCAAAATGAATAGTCCATCCTATAGAATGATAATTAATTGACAACGGAGATGTGATGATCAATTCTTCTATTTGAATCACTGTTGTGTTTGTTTAGTATTTAATTAATTTAAAGTACTAACACGGTAAAGATTCAAACCACAACCTCCTGTGTTCTGTTTATATATCGAATAAAATAATTATTTTTTTGCAAAATAATACTCATTTATTCATCATATGAGATATTTAGCATAAGAATAATACCTATTTATGATACTATCATTTCAAATTGAATTAAAATATACAAACACATATATCAATATACTAAGTATCTTTTTTTGGCCAAATGTTCCTTTGTCAAAATTTAAACCGGCAAATTGTCTTTAGAATAAATGTCCGTTCTACAAATTGTACTTATTATTTAGAACAATGATATTGTTGACAAAAAAAATATAATTCGACGAGACTAAGATGATCTACGCATTACATTTCAAATACTTCCATATAAAAAAGAAACTAAAGTCCAACGGCTATTTTTAAAGTTTTTAAAAAGCCTCAGAATTTGTAATTGCATCATCATCCATGTTTTCATTATTAAATTGCGTAAATCATTTGACCAATTTGATTGAGATTCAATGAATGACCCCTACAGTATAAAGAAAAAATGAGAGCCTAATATCCATGGATTACTTTATAAAATAACTGAAGTCTTTCAGGCATTTAGTTCAACTCATATTAAAAAAGAAAAAAAAAAGACAAAAGTACTCTAGATAAAAAAATAAAAATAAATAGACCTTAGATGGGATTATAATAATGAGCTAAAGTACTCCCTGGCTCATCAAATCATATTATTATTATTTATTTATTTTCAAGCTGTTATTATTCTTGAGGAGAGACCCCCTAAGTATTGAGTGAGGAGCCACGTGTTAGGGTGCTCATGAAAAAAGGAGAGTAACACTAAGGATTTGTTGGGGAGTTAGTTATCTTCTATATTATAAAATAAAAATGAGTATGTTCCTCAACCCCTAATAACTGAGGGCAATGTCATGTGCACAATTGTATGTAGCAACTTCCACATGAAGAAAAAAGGGGGATTATATTTTGATTAAACTCCAGGTCTGGCTTGTATTTTGAAACCTAAAGTTATGTCATATTTCAC
The DNA here is from genome assembly GCF_016086655.4 of Lepeophtheirus salmonis. Classification (NCBI taxonomy): domain Eukaryota; kingdom Metazoa; phylum Arthropoda; class Copepoda; order Siphonostomatoida; family Caligidae; genus Lepeophtheirus; species Lepeophtheirus salmonis. The sequence goes on from NC_052136.2 coordinate 27,856,190, forward strand.
TGATTTCCGATGTAAGACCAAGAAAATATTATTTGGATCAATCTATTATTTCATTATTCTGTATTTATTATTCATTGTTATTATTAGTTATATGATTGTAATTGTACATTTTTTAGTATGTAGATTATATTTAATTAAAGCCTTCTTTTTTAAACTTTGAACTTCAAATATATTTCGAAATACTCTACTTTGTCGTTTCATTAGTTATTATTCTGAGAATAAGGTTAATAATGAATTACAATTTCATGGAGTGTGACGTTATAAAATCTACTGTAACGGATAAAAAACGTTAAGTCAATTATACGTAGTATATCTTCATTAAACATTTTGCTAATAAATACTTTCGTTATACCCTCAAAAATTATAATAAAGCAGGCAGATGATTATCACATAAGTATTTTAAACAATGATACCATATGTCTTCCCCTCCCCCTTCTCCTTGCACGCGTTTTTCTCTACAATATTATCAACTATACTTATGGACCATAAGTTATGGTATAAGTTATAACTAAGGGTGATAATTTTGGTAAGAATAGAAAAGAGAAGAGAAGAAATACTTATGGCATCATTGATTAAATAATATACATCTTCTTCTATCAATCCAGAACGTCATCATTCCCGCCTATATTATTCAATATTAATATAATATCAGATGGTGATAGTCGATAGTAAACTGAATAAAATCCCCCAAATGACGTCGCCTTCTGTCTGGATTTCTGAAAATGGAGGCCCAGGAATTTGGGAATTACTTACTAGATGAGAAACAGATGGTTTGTCGGATTTGTCGAAATAAATGTGCCTTTGGTCTCCTATCTAGAATTACACGCCGCTCATTATTCTCATCTCATATCAAGAGAATGGATCTTCATCTAAAAAATCAAGTTAATGATGAATACATCAAGTCAGACTCTGATCTCACAAAGATGCTTATTGGATGTAATATAACCTTATCCATTCCTAATCATCTATGTTCAAAAAATTTATGGAGAAATACACGTGTAAACTTATCCCTTCCCGAGGAGCCATCATTAAATTAATGGTGGATGTTGGTACTGATGCCATCTATAGAAATACATATAAAAATGTTTTTAGTCGTCCACACCAAATGACGATCAAGTTATCAGTAAAAAGTATAAAATATTTACTAATTTCGGAATGAAACTCTCAATTTTGTACTATCTGTTGCGTCTTGACGAGGGAGAGACACAAACTTATTTATAATAGGAGAGATCCAGGATGACCGAGAGAAATGAGGAGAAGAGTTCACGTGGAGGAATAATGTAACACTGTGTATTCTAACTATACTCTAATATATTTACAAAAGACGATACTATTTATAACACGTAAAACACAGTACTTATAATACATAGATGAATATACAAGAAGATAAAACATGTAAGGAGATATTAAATACATAACACTATCTAACAGTAAGTATTCAATCTTTCTTTAAATCTAACCCTAATATATGATTCTATTTTAGCTAAACATATCAAGAATTATGATACACAACTCAGTAAAGGGCAAAAACAACTGCTTAAATGGTCACAACAACGGGGGTAGTAGCTTTGGATGGTTCGCAACTAGTTTGTCTGAGACTAGTTTCTTCACTTAAAGACTTGGGTATGATCATTAAGTTTTCCAATATTACATAGTCAATAAATATTACTTTTTTATGACTTAAGGCTTAGCTATGGTTGATAGGCTTCAAGAAATGGTGTTCAGAAAACTCATAAAAGGCAAAAACAACTGCTTAAATGGTCACAACAACGGGGGTAGTTGCATTGGGTGTAGCATTATAATTACCAATTGTGTATATATGTTGTTATATAAGCATAAATAGCGGAGAAAAAAGCTTTTTTGATGCTCTTAATAAGGAGTAATATCGCCGGACATTACTACATAATTAGCTTTTGCTCTAAATCTTTACGATGTCATGTTAGAAAACTACAATAAGTCAAGAATGGTTGCCTGAATTGTCTTATCAGTTAAATTTGACTGCATGGATTAACTTTTCATTTTTTAGATAAATATGAAATTAATGAAAGTGGGATTCTAAAAGCTGTTCTTACTAAGATTGGAAGAAGATATGGATTGAAATCTAACATTATTTTATGATTTACTTTATTATTAATAATTATTAAAATCTCATCGGTAGAAATATATCTATCCTGTGTACAATTGCATATGCAACTTGCACATAAGGAAAAAAGGTGATGATCTTTTTGATTAAACTCCACGTCTGGCTTGTATTTTGCAACCTCAAGTTATGACATATTGAACTGAATTCCGATGTTAGAACAAGAAGATATTATTTGAATCAATCTATTATTTCAATATTCTGTGTTTATAATTTATTGTTATTATTAGTTATATGATTCTAATTGTTTAATTTTGTATATTTAACTTAAATGTATGATGGTTTATTTTTTAGTATGTAGATTATATTTAATTTAAGCCTTCTATTTTAAATTTGGAACTTCAAATATATTTCGAAATACTCTTATTTTGTCGTTTTTTTAGTTATTTTCTGAGAATATGGTTCACAATAAATTACTATTTCATGAAGTGTGACGTTTCCAAATCTACTGTAACGGATAAAAATCGTCTAAGTCTGATAAATACTGATGTGATTATCAGCGATAATCATATCAGTATTTTAAACAATGATACCATGTGTCTTTCTCCCCCCTGTCTCCTCGCACGCGTTTTTCTCTACAATATTATCAACTATAGTTATAACCTTTTATTTCTATTAACCTTGATAATATGAAGAGAGGAAGAGAATAGAAAAAAAGAAGAATACTTTATTATAAGAAGTGAAGGCGCAACTCTTACTTCTTCTGAGAGTTGCGCCCAAAAGCATTAAACCAAGTAGTGCATCGAGCACCATTAGCCCAAATTTCAAAAAATATGTAGAAAATAATATTTAAAAAAATATTAATAAAAGTTGTAGCACATACATAAAACTGTGGTGTTCTTTAATAAACTCGTCACCAGGCCAGGGCCAGGAAGATAAGAATATCGGGAAGAAAGAGATTGATGGAGATTTAACAAAAGAGGTAATATATTAAGACATAATAGACACGAGGACTGACAACATCCTCTGAAAAGTACATATGTTAAATAAGATAAATGTAAGATAAGGTACACATATCAAATAAATAAAAGAGTAGATTTATATTAAGGGTCAAGCAGGTTGAGTGCATGGACACTAGAAAAACTACAATTTAAAATAAACAAAAATATTTTTACCCTGGCCTAGGCAAAAAGTTAAGGTTTGTTGGGATGAAAAAAGATACTATTATTATGTCAATAGAAATAAAGAATTAAATATTGCATGCATGGTTAAAAGCTAGTTTTATAAAATTTCGTCAAATGACAGTTGAAATATTTTGGTTTAGTAATTTATGTTTTACAAAAAAAAATTATTACTTATTAGTTATTTTAACCTTGAATAATATCACCCTAATTTAGAAAAAAAAGCCAAAAGTATCACAACTATGAACCATTTTGGACATTAATTTGAATTATTTAATTCAATCACAGATGGATAAAGGAAATATAATATTTGCCAATACAAAATTAAATATTGAATAGATAATAGTAGTAAACATAAATGATAATTGCCGCCCTGACCTCTTAATTCAAAATTAATACACGTCATAACTCAGATGTACGTCATACATAAAGTTATTATATTATAATATAAGTATAAAGTTTTGTTGCCATTTGTTATTATTAATTTGTTTCACTTTCTATTTATAGCTACTATTAAAATTTATAATTAATATTTATCGTTATAATTAATCGTTTTTTATTTTACCAATATTTCATTAACTTAATATCACAAATATACGTTATAATACTTAAATTTATTAGTAATGAATTAAAAAGTAATATTTATTACTAAGAGTTCATATAAAACATACAGTCAGGACGGGCAAATGTAAAAATAAATTTTGGTACCCTTGCAAAAGTTTGCCGGATTAGGTATTTTACTGCAGTCTGTCCTGAAGGTGTTTTAGGGATGATGCATTTGATTTATTAATTTTTACATTATCAAAAGTAGGCCTGGATTTTAATTTATTTTATCCTTCTGGTCAAAATAAGGATATAATTTTCAAAATAAATTACGAACTATGTAATTTTACTTAAAATAATCAATAGAAACCAAATTTTTCATCCATAAGCAAATTTAAACCTTTTTATCAATTTTCACATATTAAAAGTACAATTTGTGTTCAATTTGTTTCTTTCCAGTTTTCAATCATTTTTAGGATAAATTATTTTATTTGTTATTTTATAAAAGTATGAGACTCAAATCATAAATTCATATGGTCGTTTTTGTATCTTGATCTATTTTTTTCATAACTTAGCAAGTAATAAATAGTTAAATACTAATAAAAAATAATAATACATAAGAATCGGAATTTAAACATTATTTTCCCGGTGCCGATTCCAGATAAACACCAGATTCCATGACTTCTAACGAATGCTCAAAGTGCCTAAAATCATTTAATAATATTTCCTCACTTAATCATCATAATTGAAGGTGTCCAATTGACCTTGGGTGTAATAAGAAGATATCGCAGCTCAAAGAGGAGGACACCTTTAAGGAAGACAATATGTCTCCTAGAAAACGTTCAAATTGCCTTGAAACAATCAGTGAGACTTCCTCACTCAATCGTCATGAGCAATATTGTCTAAAAAACCCTGACTTTGACAAGGATAATAAAATATCTAAATATCGTTCGATTGAGTGTTCCATTTGTCTCCAACAATTTACAAGTTATGGGTATTTTCAACATTCTAAACTTCATGTAGAGCGTATGAATCTTGATGAAGTCATTAATTGTCCTCTTTGTGGATATTCTTTAGAGAATCGTACACTTTTAAATGCACATATCCATGAATCTCATGATGCACCAACAGGATGTTGTGGAATTTGTTTTAAAATAGTTTCAAAAGAGATTTTATATGGACATTTAAAAAAAGTCACAATTATGAATATAGAATATAGAAGGATCTTCTCACGAGGGATCCTCCTTTTAGAAATAGAACCGGGGCTTCGTAGTCGGTACATAAAATACCCGACTCCGACATCTTACCAAATATTCAAATAAGATTAAAACGACTCAGCTTGGATCGTTGGTGTTTTGTCCTATAACAGTAATACTCTGAACAAAGGCATGGGTAGAGTTGATCCTTTGGATCAGCAAACTGCTGCTAATCTATCGGATCCCAAGTCATCGACCAGTTTTTCTATATCATTTTGTTAAAATAATGAATAATGCAAGTGCTAATTGCTATATGGCCAAATTATTAAATATAAGGTTAAATTATTTCTTCTTAATTGCAAAATTGTTATTGCCTAGAATCGGGTTCAATATTATGAAAAAATTAAAAAATAACTTCCATTGCCATCGCCGAGACCAAAAAAATTCTGAACAAGTTATTTAAATTTATATTCACTACAGTACTCGTAAAAAATATATATTATGCTAATTTGATAGTTTAAAAATTTATATGTTAAAATTATTTTTTTTCCATATAATACGCTTATTACATATATTTCCAAAAAAAATTTTGAATTGTGTTTATTCAAGGACAATTCTCATTGTACCCAAGGTTAATAGAAATACATTTCTATGTATTTCTATTAATGTAAAAGAATTAATATTCTTTTATTTCAAAATTCAGTAATATTTTATATTTATTTAATATCTTTTAAAGGGTATTTATAATGCTATGTATTCCTTAATCGCTGATAATTTATAAAGAAATATATTGAGTTAAGAAGATTCGTCAAGGTTTTTTACATGGTGCTGTTGTGATCATGGGATTAAATTTTCTAGTAAGTTTAAAGTAGAAAAGTACAGTAAAAACCGAATTTACAAGAGTAATTTTGAACTGATTACTAGTGGCATAAATAATCCTAATTATGACATATCCAAATGTTCCTACTTCCATTATGCTTATCTCCTCCTATATTACACTCCATTGTGAGATTTTTCCAAATGTTGTTCATAGAACTTTACATTGGAAAAGTGATTTACTCTCACTTTACCAAGTAAATGGAGTCTCGAAGTAAAGAAGTGTAATACAAGATCCATTAAGCGTTTGAGAATAAGGATATATTTATTGAATTATAAGAAACCAAAGACTCGACAGCCATCCATGACTGCAGATGTGGGTGGTCCTTAATATGGTCATGTTTTGTTTCATCCTTATCTCATTAATTTGGAAGGTATTCAATGATTAAATTTCTAGCTGCGATAAGTATAAGCAACGTTCTTGCCTCTGATTTCAGAGACAAAATAGTGAAGTTTTTCATTACCAATGGAACAGGGTATTTTATTTAAGCAGCCAAAAACCTTTAAAACCATTTTTAAATTATGTTTCATATCAGTTGTTAAACTTATAGTCCGAACAGAATATCAACGCTCTGTCCTGATTACTTCTAATATACAAACATTATCATCTCTGAAGTCAATATATTTTTTAGAGTTCAGGTGATATAAAACTATTACGCCAAGCACATCAATTCAGTAAAGAGTATATAATTGTCATAGATGAAAACAAAGATACAATCTAAAAAAAAAAAAGATATTCGCAAGAATGATCCACATTTGTCAGAAATAATTTTTATTCAACAAAATTTGAATCCATTCTAGGTAATCATTAAAGCATTAAAAGAGAGATTGCCTCTACTCCAAAGTGTACTTTTCGTTGAAAATATATGCCAACATATTCATCTTGAACCTTTCAAGACTAAATGACAGGAAAAAACACGGGATACATCAAATTGAGAGAATGGGTAAGAACCCGAACCCTTTAATCACGATAGCGAGTTTTTTAAATACAAAAACAAGTCCCGTCTGACGGAGGTTTACGTCAAAAATATGATAATCAAATCAAAAATAGAGATTCACTATAAAGATAGCTGATTGAACCCATAGGCCATAAGGTAATTTAATATAGTAATATTAAATTTAATATTTAGAAATTATTACTTTAATATTTAGAAATTATTACTTTAATATTTAGAAATTATTACTTTAATTTTAAACATTAAATACCTATTTCAGATGACAACGTCTATAATGACCAAACTTTTATCCATCATCGTAGACAACGTAGCCAAATTTTAGTGCCTAAAAATGTAGTAAATTAATAAATAATTATAATTATACTCGTATGATTTATTAGATCATTTAACTGTCTTCATAGTAAATCTCCAATGTTTAATAATTCAATATTCCATTACATTATAATATCCTTGACGTGATTCTCCATTAAACGGAACCTTTTTGGTATATTTATGTCCAACATCAAACTGAACACTCTATTAAAATCATAATTAAGGATAGGAGTATTTTTTTATTTGAAAAATTTGCTATCAAAAGCCAATTCTATCAATTTGATGTATTGATATTAAGACTACTAATATTATTACTCTAAATATTCTCTTACGATCATGACAAGAAACATTGAAAAACGTTGTTTAAGGTTTTTGGCTTCTTTAATTCAAGATCATGCTTGTCCTTCAGTCTTTCTACTTTGGAATTGGAACCAAGAACATTGGGAATTTTTAAAGAACCACATGCAGGGTCGTACGTCAGTATTGCGCTTTGTCCGCTTCAGCGGACCATAAAAACAAAATCTTACTCAACAGTCCACCAATCATATAGGTATGTAAATGAATTAAGTCATAATTAATTATTAAAATCTATTATATATATGTAACTTATGACCAACTCATAATAGTACTGAGTCATTATAATAAAATTACATATTTGTAGCACGTCCACCCAAAACGAAGCTAGATAATTTTTCTCAAAATTGAACATGGAATACATTTTCCAACAAATTATAGTTCATTTAAATGAAAAAATGATTCTGATTAATCCTTTGGTGGCACCACAAATTGTACTTAAAGTAGCCAAAATTCACCGGCACATTTATATAATTAGTAAATTATATCTCTAAGACAATATAGGGGCCAAATTAAGTCAGATAGATAAAACGGAGGTTTTAAACTACAGTTAACACTCTCGGGTATCTCAATTCATCGCAGAAATTGTAATTCAAATCCTGTAATTTACCGTAATATCTCATTCAAATATTGCCTGTCATTTTATAAATATAAATGATTGAACCTTTGAATATAAAACGCGTTTTCCGCTTCCCGTGATACATTTCTGATAATTAATAAATTACTGCAATTATTTCAAGAGTACTTTACAGCCAAAAATAAAAAACAAAGACGCACACAACATTTTTCGTATGGATTTAAAGTACTTCACATTCAGTGGATATTTGAGTTAGATATTACGTTTAACGTTACTGGTTGCAAATGTGAAGTACTTTACAGCCAAAAAAAAAGAAAGACGCACACAACATTTTTCGTATGGAGTACTCTTGAAATATTTAAGAGCGTGAGAATTTGTTTCATTAAATACAAGATAAATTAAATTATTACTGCTTAAAAGGGACATAAATAATCGTTATGTACTTTTTAGAGTGGATTGTTGCAGTAATTTATTAATTATCAGAAATGTATCACGGGAAGCAGAAAACGCATTTTAACAGAGAGTTGGTGATTTGTTCTATCTGTCAGAAGGAAATACAGAAGGACAACTTTAATGATCACAAAGTTAAACTCCATAAGAATGACCCGAGCTGCAAGTATCAAGTGAAAATTGATCATAAGAAGCAGAAAACATTGAACGTTACTATTAAGAAAACTTCCTCTGCTACATCCTCATCCTCAGTCACTGCCTCCTCCTGTCCCGATGACCCTACTCAAGTTGAGGTCTCACTGCCTGAACCAAGATCTGAAAAGTCCGTTTCTGCTGAAGAGAAAGTTACTGCAGACACAAAAAATAATGGCGACTCATCAAATTACCCCAGCGGACGGATTTCTCATGCAATAAGACTTCCTAATCTCGATATCGGACCAATCTTCTCTCCCAAGCAGCTCTCTGTAGTCAACAACGACAATATTCCCTCTGCAGAGGACTCTGAGACTAGCGACAATGTCTAGGAAGGTGAGAAGAGCAAGACTGAGGAGATGGAGTTTGTGGACGGAGGCCCAGAGTACCCTGTCGTCTTCACGAGCCAGCTGTGTGTTTACATCCACTGCTACGCCCATGTCCTCAATCTTGTAGTCAAGGATCTTCTCTCAGATATAACCCTGTTGAGAAATACAATGGGGACAGTACAAATTTTATACAACTTCATTGAAGGGTCACCAAAGAGGTCAGCAATCTACAAGTCGGCGAAGATAACAAGTAAAGATGAGGAGCATGCCAAGGTGATGACCCTGAAGAACCAGTCTGCTACCCGCTGGAGTCTCCCCTACGATGCTGTACACGCTGTATCTCTAGGGAGGGTCAGAATCATCAAGACCCTCATAATAATGAGAAAAGATAAAGATACATTGTCGAGTTCAACAGCAACTTCTCTGCTCAACAGCATCTTTAGTAACGAATTTGTTTTCGGCATTGAACTGTTGAAGACACTCCTCAGACACACATCTAACTTGTCAGATGAACTTCAAGGCAGAAAGGTTGACCTAACAAAGGCCCGGAAACACGTCAACCTAGTGATTAGGACTTTTGAAGATCTAAAGAATGAGAAAATCTTTGAATCAATCTGGAAACTTGCTGAGTTGAAGTCGTCTGAGATGAAATCAGTATTTGACCAGGAGGACTCAATTGATTTGGAATTCAAGGAGGCGAAAATTCCAAGGAGAATAAAGTGGAAAGGAACAACTGAATCCTACTTCCGTGAAACACATTTCGATGTTGCAATCAATAAGATTGTATTAGAGCTTGAGAGCAGATTAGCCACCGACGACACAAACATCACAATGATCTCATTGCAATCGTCAATGACAGTGAAGTGGAGACCTGTGTCATTGAGCGTGTCGCCAAGCACTACAGACTTGAACTCGAGCAGCTCCAGTCAAACCATGCAATCAATCTTCCAGCAATTCAAGGTTAATATTATAATGTTTCATTTTGCATTATATGTTTAAAATTTATGTTTCTCTAGGCAGATATTGACACAGAAGACATGGTTTCGTCACAAATTGCTGCGGAGTTAATAAGCTCGGGAGTGTTCCGTCTGATGCCGGAGCTATACAAGGTGATCGTTATCCTGGTCTCAATGTCCATCAGCAGCTGTGAGGTGGAGCGGTCATTCTCCTGTCTCAGAAGGCTCAAGAACCACATGAGGACCACCATGGACCAGGAGAGGCTCTCCTCCCTCACCCTCTTGAACATGGACAGGGTGATGGTGGACAAGGTGCTCCATGAAGACATGGACAGTTTGATTGACACCTTTGCGTCAAGGAAAGAGAGGAAAAACTTCTTCTTCTAATCATGATAAAGAACACATGCATTTTTTTTCATTTTTTTTCAAACACATCACCACGTATACATGCGAGTTAAGAACATCAAGACTTGTGAACATAATTTATTTTCTGTCGATGTAACCGTTTCATGGTATATTATAATCTCGTTCATTATCTTCATCCGTTATTATTTTAAAAATATTTAAGGAGGTTTAAATTGTTTGACTTAATTTTATAGTTCAAAAATTTTCTCTCATTCTTGCACCGTGCATTTTATACTCCATTATACTCCTTCCTTTATGAATAGGTCGGCATTGACTTTCCGTCTAGAGTTTTTCCTTTTCATTTTATTTTCCCCAATGTTTGCTTGAAGAAAATAATGGTCAGACAGTCCATTGGACAATATTCTTGCAAGATTTAATCTATGATGTAGCATTTGCCTTGTTTAAATATCCCACGTTCCCCACTGAAAATCAACCGTTCACCCTTGTAAAGCGGACCGAAAAATCTTCCTGACATACGGCACTGACCACATGTAATCTTTTTATTATTTTCTTTCGAAATATCTTCCAAACTAATGAGATAAGGGCAACCCAAAAATAACCATCTAAAGGACCAAGCAACACTGCAGTCATGGATTGCTGTTTAGATGTAGTTTCGCCCAATACAAGAAATATACTCTTCCCTTCAAGTTCTTTGAATCTTTCCTTATCTTGGATAACACTTTTTTACTCTGAGACTCCATTGACTTGGTGATGCAGAAGTGAGAGATAATTACTTTTCCAGAGTAAATTTCCATGAATATATCAAAATTTGGATGATTCACGATATGGAGTGGAATATGGCGGTAGTTAAGGATCATGGTTATATCACTAATAAAATTCGAATGTTCAGAATTAGAATTATGTGACTTGTATACAATACTAAAATCCTCTCGTAAATTCGATTTTTAATGTGTTGTTCTTGTGTGAAGGCCTTCATGACTATAGTTCCATAATGACAAAGACGTCATGCAAAAAACCTCAAATCCTCTTCGTAACTCCATAAATTTTTATCACTATTATCTGCGATACAGGATTTAATATCAATAGTCAATGTTCAATCAATGTCAATCTTAAACTTCATCAGGCTACAACTTTACTTGTTTCTAAAACTTATTAAAATAATAAATACGTAGTTAGTAGGTACAGTTTACTTATTTTTATGTTTATGAATTCTGATACATTTCCTCCTCAAGAATGAAATAATAATGATGTATAATGATGAAATATTACTAGTTTGTTATAATAAGGATTGCCAAATGCAAAAACCGCTTCCGCTTTAAAGGACATATAATCTTCATGTCTAATTATGACATTGATATGCATAAGAGAGCAATAATAAACAGAAACAGTGCTACATATTCGATACTACACGCACACGCCTGAAATATTTTATTAATACGAAAACATAGTCATTTTTTAGATCAAAAATGTTATACATCAGGGATCATTATTTAAAGTTTCTTGATTCTATCAAGGGTAATATATATGTATTTCTATTAACCTTGCATTCTATCTATAGTTGTTACTTTTGAAAGATCTTTTGGAGTATGCTTGTACCCCTAATAAAGAAGTCATTATTGAAAACTCTTTCTCTAATCTCTTGCTCTCCGGCCGTATCTGTAGTACTTTATGAACACTATATCAAGTTTTCTAATTTAGCCAATATTCATTTTCAACAGTTTTCAAAAACTCTTCAACCTACAGGAGAAGTAAATAGTAATCATTTAAATAAATATTACTATTAGAAATGAAACAGAAGTTATCTATAATTTGATATATTATTGATCAAAATTATTTTGGTTGGACAATAATGGAAGTCAAGTGAGAACTCGTAAAACGAGGTGCTAGGACTCATGGGAGAAAATTACTACTGATTGAGCGTCCCCAATCATATAATAGAAATCATGATTTTGAAGGATCATTAGTCCAAATTCCTGATCTGATTCCGATGCCAAATTGGGAAAATTCATCTGAATTGAAGACAATTGTTTAATTTGACAAATTGTGTATTCCATCTGTGACATTTAATCAATTATTTCAACTTGTGCAGCAAAATGTTTGAGTCCCCCCCTTTTTTTTTCCTATCCCTTTCTTCTCTCTATTTCCTAGCCTTTTGTTCTTTTCTTGTCCTTTAACAATTAAATAAATTGATCATAAAAGATAAATGAGAAAATTTGAAATTTTATAATGATATAGAGAGTTTTCTGAATGGAGGTTTTGTTAAATAGTTCAGACTTTCAGCTTTCAAATAAGATATTTTTACACTTTCTCATTCTGGATTTATCTTTTTTTGTAGATATGAGCCTCTAAAAACCGTTTTTAACTTTAAACAAGGATAACTCAAGTTCTAAGGATAATAATTACATTTAAAAAATTGTTTTGGCATTAGGCTGCGAAATATATGAATGCCAATATATCCATATTTTCAACAAGAAGCGATTAAAAAAGCTTTAAATCTTAAAAATAGCCAAAAATTAAATAACTTTTAAGTTGCTTAACATTTTGCGTTGCTTACCTAGAGCTAAATTTCATCCTGATCAGACTAGATTTCTAGGCTCTGGAGGGTGATGTTTTTTTTTTTTGCAAATAAGTTGATTTTTTTCATTTTTTTTTTGAAAATATGGGTTGTCGATTTAAAAATGCACCAAAAAAATACAAAGAACGAATTATTATACCAACGGAAAAGGGAGAAGATATATTGTATACGATTTTAAAAAGAAAATTAAGAAGAGGATTAGCAAGTTAGTCTTAATACGTATCTTCATATCTAATATCTATCTTCTTGTTTAAAGGAGTAACATATTTACAATTATGTTTTTTATCGACATTTTTTACTAAATTCTGGAGTTATTTAAAGTATTAATAAAATAATTCGTAATAAAATATATAATGGGGGTTCGTCCTGGTGCTATTATAACATAATACAAATATATATAACTCTGGATAGATAATATAAATATAATTAAATAATAGTCATATTTATACTAATTTAATGAATGAGTTTTGATGCAACTGATACAACAAGTTGAAGTATAATACCTGTTGCATTATTTCTAGGAATTGCTCTTTTTCATTTATTAATCATTATTTGTTCATGAAAACTTATCTATAAAAACCATCCTCAGAAAGTTTGTAAACATAATATTAATATAAAATTGTTTGCTTGATTCTAAACGGATTATATTAAAATTTAAAAAAAATACTAAGTAACTATGAACTTTACGATAATCAAATCAATATTTAATTAATCCAAACAAAATGGTGGTTTATGAAATGTGAATGGATAATACAAGTATACAGGGAGCACTATAAAAATGAACGAAATCTCGCAGGCTTTAAGTTAAACTCATATAAAAAAATAAAAAAGGGGAAGCACTTTGTACACAATTTAAATAAAAATGCCATTAGATGATGTTTAGTAACGAGCTAAAGTACTACCTTGGTCATTAAATTATATTTTTTTTTTCTCTTAATCTTTTATTATTATTTCAATTATTCTTGAACAGAGAATCCATAAGTAATAACTAATGAGTATGTAGCCACGTGTGAGTGTACTCATCAAAACTCCAATGATTTTTGGGGGTGTTATCTTCTATATTATTACAGTAAAAATAGTATGTTTATTGACACCCAATAACTCCGGCACAACTGCTAATATATGAAATTACAAGGCATAAATTAAATTGCAATTATCTTAGTTTGATAGTTTCTTGCCTGTGTATTAATATGGACTTTTTATAATTAAATACTATATAAACTACTACATTATTTTTACAAATTAATGCCTTCGTTTAGATAAAAAAATAATAATAATAATACAAACCGAGAGTATTAAGCATATTTAAAAAATATGAAATGCTACTTAAATACAATGTTTTTCAAGCTACAAGTTTCAACTACATACATAGTATCAATATAGTATAATTATTCAATCCCGTGAAAGAAAAACACTCGCACGGGTTCTCTATATTTAATATATCGCAGAAAGTTAACTATCAAGCCTCACTTTCTGTCTTTCGAGTGATAACTGATAATAGACTCACTTAATTTAATTTTATCTGTAATAGTAATTACGTCATTTGAGGTAGGTATTATTTTATGAACCCGACGCAAGTGGATATAGAGGTTACTTTTCTTAACACAACAGTATTCACAACGCGAGCATTTATAAGGTTTTAATCCTGTGTGGATTTTAAGATGGTTTTTGAGACGCCAATTTTCAAAAAATACTTTATTACATTTGTTACATGTATAAGACCTGCTTTTGTTGTGAGTTCTTCTAATATGCCTTTTTAATGATCGAATTTCAGGCATAATTTTACCACACTGATCACAAACAACGGATTTTTCACCTCCTAGATCATGAGCATAAGCGATGTGACTTTGAAGTTCACTAGGCAATTTGAATTTCATGCCACAGTTAGAGCACAAATGTTTTCTATATTTATAATTGTGACTGTTTTCAAAATGTCCATATAAATGCTCATTTGAAACTATTTCAAAACAAATTCCACAACATCCTGTTGATGCATCATGAGATTCATGGATATGTGCATTTAAAAGTCTACGGTTCTCTAAAGAATATCCACAAAGAGGACAATTAATGACTTCATTAAGATTCATACGCTCTACATGAAGTTTAGAGTGTCGAAAATACCCATAACTTGTAAATTTTTGGAGACAAATGGAACACTCAATCGAACGATATTTAGATATTTTATTATCTTCGTCAAAGTCGGGGTCTTTTAGACAATATTGCTCATGACGATTGAGTGAGGAAGTCTCACTGAATGCTTCTAGGCATTTTGTGCATTCGTTAGGAGACTCATTGTCTTCATCAAAAGTGTTTTCTTCTTTGAGCTCCGATATCTTCTTATTAACTCCCGATTCATTTAAACACCTTCGCTTATGACGATTGAGTGAAGAATTATTATTAAATGTTTTAAAGCATTTTGAGCATTCGATGGAAGTAATATTGTCTTCAATCTCTTCTTCTTTAAGCTCCGATTTTTCTTCATTATCCGCAGGGACATATATACACTTTCGCTTATGACGGTTGAGTAATGAAGTATTTTTAAATGTTTTGAGACAGTTTGAGCATTCGTTGAGAGTCCTTGGGTAGTCATTTAATTCCTTTTCTTCTTGTTTAAGTTCAGATAAGCTCCAGTCATAGTCCAGTGTATCATTATCAAAATTATCTTCCATATTGTAGAGTGTTGTAAGTAGGGATTGACATTCGCTGCAGATTCCAGGAGTGTTTTCCAAAAAGAATGAACATTGTCGACTCCTAAATGCGATATCTCCTTCCCCTTTGGATGGCTCTGAATATACATCCTTTAGTAGAGAATCATTTAAAGTCTGAAATGATAATAATTAATAAGAAATGTTCAATATCTTAAGTCTTAAAGATCACACCTGATTCCCAATTCCAAGACACATAAATAATTTTCCTTCGTTTAGACGATCTATAATGTGCTCTCTATCCAACTTTTCCTCTTTCAAGACCTTTCCATGGTATGAAAGAAGTTTCACAGTCCCTAATTCCACTACGACATATAATTTGGGTAAATATCCACTCAATTCGTTTGTAGAGGGACGAATAAGGAGGAAAGAGGATCCGTCATTCTTTTGGATATACTCACAGGATCGTAAAGATGAGTAGCGAGATACAAGATTGTCACGAATATCCAATAAAGATCCCATTCCACTAACTCTCAAATGAGGTGAATAAGACGATCAATGTTTGTTGTTAATTAATATTGATAATGTAATATTTCCATGCTTACTTTAGTTAGACAAAGATTATATTTGTTTTTTTGTCCACTCCCAACCTTTCCTTTTAAATGAAAAGGAAAAATTTAACAAAAACTTATGATACTATGTGAAGTTTTGACTGGGGAATACTGAAATCATTGTATTATTTTCAGTATCTAATCGTAGTCTTCAAACTGTCAAAATATTTATTTAACATTTTATGAATTCAATAAAGTCTCAAAATAAAAATATTCAAGGATTTTGACTTTTGAGTTAATACTTGAAACTTGTCTTGGAAGCAGTAAAAATTTACCTTTCCTATAAACCAAGAAGACTCATTATTGAAAATAATACGAAATTTCAACAAATAAATTACTTGGAGTGCAATTCAAACTAATTTAATTCTTGTTGTTGCATTTGGTTCTGGACTTTAAATAATAGTTAATACATATTTACTTCAATTTACATTTATGAAACATAAAATATAATCAAGAAATTAAATGACCCGCCCTAAAAATAGACTATCATTAATTGAATCTTAAATAATTTAATATTTATCTATATTAATAAAGCAAAGTTTGTTTATCTCTATGTATTGATGTTGGAATGTATGAAATACCTTCACGAGGTGCACTAAATGTAGTTAGTCTTTGATGATAATCATAAAGATTTAGAAATAAAAATGTAGTCGTATTAATGAAGTATTGCAGGGTTTTACATATAGAATCCAGGGTGAATAGAAATACAAGGTTAGACTAAACCATTAAGAGAAAGTGGCGCATCAAAGTATATTTCGTCATAATTTTTTATCATTTGAGTGGAAACAAGATGCATTTTTTCCCCACAAGGTTGTATTCATGAAGCCACAGCTGAGTACGTAAATAATTAATAAATATTAAATCTTAATTTTTCAAATTTAAAAGTAATAGGCTAATTGAGTAATAGTAATTCTAATAAGTAAAATTTATAAGACTGGAACTATATAATGGAGGGATTACAACTTCTTTTTAACTCGCACAACTTATTGACACTAGTAGCTAAGGCTTGTAATTTTTGTGAGTATTAGTTATTACTCAGCAGAAGGAGGGATGGGAGAGAAAAGAACTGGAGAACTCCCTAGATCCCAAAGACAGTGTGTTCAGAGGGATTTAATACAATGGATTTTCCTAACAAGCATTTACATATATGATATAGGGATCACATTAGTCCAATGGTTTTAGGCGAGTCAAACGGCTTTATCTCCTTTCTACAAAGTCTGTTTCGTTCAAGGGATATTCCGTCTTCCTTCCTCACTCCCTGGATGGGATATTATCTCCTTGTAGAGAAGGGTCCTTGAGAGGACATATGCCTTACATATCAACATCTGCGATCTGTGTCACTTCTCACCTATTGAGTCATTGTCTCTATCTTCAAGAATATATAATTTCCTACAGATCTCCTATGGGCTTATCATTGACTTCACAAGAAACAGGAAGCTCCATAAAAAAACACTCCAACTTAATTAAAGGCTGTGTGTGGCTCAGAAACAGAGAAAGTTCTCACTATTTTTCTCGTTCATTGAAATCCGTTTGTCAACACTGCTTCGTCTCTAAGAACCCTATTTCAATCATCAGAGTCCTTGATGTAGATCACACATAAATAACTTATCTTTATCACATTTATATTAATTCCATTTATTAGGTGGAGTCCGTGATGTACGGTCTACATAGTCAATTATATAAGGTGGACTCTTTTCTCACTCAAAACAAGTGGAAAATCATTTTAGAATCTTAAAGATAATGTGCCTTTTTATTTTCTATAGTTTGGACTATAAAGCATATTATATTCTGCTTTATGTATAAATAGTTATTGTAATTATCTTGTACAAAATCATCCTAAACATAAATTAAGAAATAAAAGACTTTCACAAAAAAAAAAAAAAAGGATCTTTTATTTCAAAAAAAATTGGGAGACTTTTTGCCCCCCTCCAGTCTTTCAATAAAATCTACGAAGAAGAGGGTTTGATTGCACTCAACCCCATTTGGTAAATGAAATTTAAGGATTATTCAATGTTAACTCTTTAGCCTTGTCATCATCAATCCTATAATTCAATCTAATGCCAAATATAGTCAATCCATATGTATTGTTATTAGTAATTTGTATTGACTGTCACTCCTTGGCGAATTGAATCTATGAAAAGTCAACTACTTGCAATAGCATTAAAGAAATTAAATGGAAATGAATGTAAAGTTGATGATAAATTTTTATCTCTTTTCAGTATTAATAGCCATACTCATGGCAGCATATTGAAATTAAATGGAAATGAATGTAAAGTTGATGATATTGTTAGACGGCAGAACATTTCAATTGGAACACATGTCACTTGGTTTTCAGAATTAAAGGCTGACAAATCTAATTCTACTTCGCTGGACTGACAATTTTTACTATAGGTATGATCCGGTGGTAAGAGAACGTTTATCGTTGGAATTGCATCACATCTTCTTTTTTTGCGCATCAGCGATGTATTTTGACATTTTGCAAAACATTTTGCGTTCAAAATGTTTTTCACAAATCAGTGAGGATGGATTTATAAAGTTGTCGAGCTTTGAAGATTGAATAGCATAAGGAAATCTTCACAGTTTGAGGTTTAAAGTTGGAATATAATTTGCTAATATAATACTAACTATATTATTATTTCACAGTCAATTTCAAACTCATAAAAACTAAGAGTCCATCCCTACACTGGGACATTGAACATCGGCAACTATGAAATTGTAAGGAACTAAAGCAAATCGTGCAATTGGTAGGATAATCTTCCTAAGACATTAAGAAAATCTTCTTCGTGGGATGCTAGAACCGGAGATATCTCTGATAGGCAATAATTTATATACTTGTGTCGGACAATATAATCTGGCACCTCGATCTTTCCAGCCGGCTCACTAAGTTTCTTCATATTAAGAGAAAGGCGTCCGACTAAACTAAAAACCAAAACTGGTGTTCTGTAGTTATATAATAATAATTGTATTTACTACTATATCACTATAAAATATCTCAGTTGGTCTTTAGTTTTTGATATTTTTAGATGGATTGCAGATACATTACCGAAAATCTTTTTAATGATTGGTGTATTAAGTTAGATGTTTTGTTTGAGTTAAAATAATCGAATGAACTATTTATATTTATAATTGTTTCAAATCATTTTTTTTCATGAAATCATTGTTATGTATTATTAGTGAGTGGATACTATTTCCTTTCTGTATTTGTTATTTTAGTACATCAATTGTAATTAGTCGACTATATAAAGTTATTAAAACTTTAACCAACCTACAACTTTTAAAAACTTCTAGGCTTTTTTTTAGGTACATAGAAGTCTATTTTTGTGGGTTCTATTAAATTATACTAATGAGCATCTTTGAAATAATAACAAAAGTTTTCTTAGGTAAGCGCACGGTATTTCATATCACCTTATTCATGGCAATTTTTTTTTTCATAACATAAGGATTAAATCAGGTGTTTTATGAGCTTTTTTCATTTTGTTACTTGTTCTTTTAGATTATGTAGGGTAACGAAGACTGCAGGGGCAATGGCTGAAATAGAAGTATTTATTGAGTGGATAAACAAATATATTATCTCTTAAGTTTTGTTTTTTTTAAGTTTCATTCAATTTTTTTAATATAAATTATGTTTTAAATTATTTAACTTAGGATTGTTATTGTCATTAATACTTGAAAAAACAATTACTACTCTTTCGTACGGAATGCAAGAATATGTCTTCAAAGAAGATAATTACTTATCAGAGTCGCCGATATAAATAATTATCAAACAAGATCCTCTGTCGTGCAATATTCTTCTAGATACTTCCTAGTCAACCTTCCAATTAATTCATACAGAATTGTAAAAGTACTTGCTCCATCTTAATAACAGAAGGATTTTTTCGACACATATTCCTGGGCCTCCATTTTTAGAAATCCAGACAGAAGGCGACGTTATTTTATTCAGTTTTCTATCGATTATTTATTATTATATTAATATTGAATAATAAAGGGGGGAATGATATCGTTCTTGATTGATAGAAGAATATGTATATTATTTAATCAATGATGCCATAAGTATTTCTTGTCTTCTCCTCGCACGCTTTTCTATTCTTACCAAAATTATCACCCTTCCTTACACATAGATTGATAAAGAAATGGACTGGATATGAATGTTAATTATTCTTTGGAACAAAACGTGGCAGTAGCATACAGTGATTCCTTCCCAATGCATTGAAACCTACGTATTATATACAATTAAGGTTTGAAGAATTGTTATTGTCTAGCTTGTTTACTTTTTTGTTTCTAATTTTTCAAAGCTGGAATACAACGGTAAAAATTCAAAACAAATATATATTTAAGAAGAAGTATTATTTATTATCCAAGACTCAAGGCGAAAACATCGCAAGGAAAAAAAATTAAGGCTAATTTATTAAGGGGAAACCTCCTAGAACCCCATCTTTATTGCAATAGCTCCTTCTATATTTTGAGGAGCTTTTTACAAAACCTCTCTTTTTAAATAATTTCAAGTATTTTCTTCTTCTTCAAGGAAACCGTCAGTTGTGCAGTTGCCATTTGTGATTCTCCTAACAACATAATTTATCATCATTTTCCAAATTATCCCTCAAGGAGGAAAAAATGGGAAAGTGCTTGTCATCGAAGGAGCCCCTTAGGAAAATACCCTAGAATTTGTGATAAGTCATTTTGAGGAAAATGCTTACAAAAGGGATTTAAAAGGTGAAATGCTGGGACTACTTATAAAAAGAAAATTGAAAGAAGATGCTATCGCTTCCAGAGGTCTCGTACCTGGGGAAGGATTTGAGCAAGCTCCAAGAATTGAATTAAGATAGTGGACCATTTTGAACAAGATTCTAATGAAAAATACTTGGGAGACATTTGACAAATCATCCCAAACCAATGTAAAATCAACTCAAACCCTTGTGTTAGAAAAGGTTAACGCATCTAATGAAGTATGTGTATCCCGGATTATACAATTTAGTAGGGATTCTAATACCAGAAAAGATCCACTCATTCTAGAACTCGAATCACTTAGGAAACAGAATGCAGATTTACACGAAAAAGTGAAAATCCTTCAATCAGAAAATAGATTATTAAAATCCAAATCTAATTTTAAAGAAGTGATGAAAGGAGAACTGGAAAAGAGATTTACTAAATCTCAATGTAAACTCATTATCAGTGGAAAGAGGTTTTGAAAATGGAATGAGGAGGATTTTGTTTAAGGACTGATACTGAAGTCTCTTTCCTCAAAAGCCTTCCGTTACATTCAATCCAGTGGCCTACCTCCGCTTCCTAGTGTAACAACCCTCAAACGGTAGATCCGAAATTTTATAATAACTCCCGGAATACAATCAAATATTATTAAAATTATCGCTCAACAAATCAAATCCAACGAAACTCCAAATGGAAACTTTGCTGTCTTTTGCTTTGATGAGATGAAGCTCCCGACCAATATCAAAAAAGGACTTAGGATGTGCCTATGGAGTAAATTTGGATATACAAAAGGATATTCTCCAAAGCATGATAAATGGGATTAGAACAATGAAGCAAATTAAGAGAAATAAAAATGGTGAAGTGGTGTTGCCTAAGTCATCTGCTATGAAGCCCTACCAAAAGGGCATAAGTATTTCTTATAAATCTTTGATATCATTATATCAATACATAAATAATGAAATTGGCCTTCCATATATATTGACATCTCGTTTGAATCAAGATTGCCTTGAAAACTTTTTTTAAGATATATTGGACGAACCCACTCTCATCCTAATGCTAAAGGAGACAATGTTTTGTTTCTATGTAGTATCACCAATGCACTGATGTATATATATTAATCTTGCATCTCCTCGGAGGTCCTATTTTGAGTGAAGCAGATTCAGAAGTAGACATAGAATTTTATCAAGACTTTGATGATATAATTTATCCTTAAATCATTAAAGGTGAGATTGAGGAAGATATAAATAATGATGAAAATACAATAGAACAACCATCTAACGATTTACATCTTCCTAAATTCTGTGAAGATGAAGGATTTATTTATATTGCTGGATATGTGGCCTAATCGTTACATCAAAAATTTCCCACTCTGGGGTGTATTACTTCCAGCATCCAAGTTCCTCCAAGTCCATGCGATAAAATATCGTCAAGAGGGGGACTGCTTCAACCATCGGAATCTTTTTTGGAATTTTGCAAAAAATGGAGAAGCATTCCAGCAAGTTTCATGGGATTTTTTTGATACCGAACCATTTGTGATGGATCGACTCATCAGCACAATTGTGGAAAAGTATCCTAAGGAAGAATATGAAGTTATAAGAAAGTTTATTCGCACTCGTACATTCATTAGACTAAAGTATATTAATATTGTAAACAAAAGTAGCATAAAAAGAAAAATAGCGAGTAACGTGCAAAAAACTGTTTATTTCATTAGTTAAAAAATAGACACGGAAATTATAGTTCTTTATTATGGGACTTCTTCCCTTGTCCCTGTTCTGTACTTCACTCCCTATATATATATATAAATATATATATTCGGTACTCTAATACTAAAGTACTCCACTAGGGGTAACATACATACATCCCCCTTTTTTTACATAAACATTTTTTTTTTTTTAATACAAATATAAACAATCCATTTTTTCTTCCTTCAAAACTCCACCTTTCGTACTTGCGCTAGAGTTCTGACGTTGGCTTGCTTTCCTATTCATACGCTCACCCTTCTCCCATTTCTCTTTTCGATGTATCCCTCTCTTTTTAGGTCAGGTACCTTTAAGGTGCCCCCTCTCTCCCAGTTTATTTTTCGAAACACTCGATGATGTTCATTATACTAGTTTTTCCTATCCTTTCGTTGATGTTCCTCATCATCCGGCTTCCTTTTCACCCTTGGCACCTTTGTTCTGACCTCCCTATTAAAGAGGAGCTGAGCAGGTGAATACCTATTTTGCAGTGAATCCGACCTGTACGCCAGTAACGCGTCTTCTACATCTCTGTTGCGTCTTGACGAGGGAGAGACACAAACTTATTTATAATAGGAGAGATCCAGGATGACCGAGAGAAATGAGGAGAAGAATTCACGTGGAGGAATAATGTAACACTGTGTCTTCTAATTATACTCTAATATATTTACAAAAGACGACACTATTTATAATACGTAAAACTCAGTACTTATAATACATAGACGAATATACAAGAAGATAAAAACCAGAAAGGACATTAAATACATAACATCACCCCCCAAGCACCAAATCCATGGCGGTGCTTAAACAGGTTCCTCTCCATGAACAGCAGCCTATAGATCCGCTCCATCCATGTCCAGGCGAGGACAAAACATTCTTCCTTGTACCGCAAAAGTTTATCTCCATAGCACGCGCACCGGAGAAAGGAGGACAATACTCCTCATAAAGGTTTTAAGGACCCGAGCACCTTGCTCGTCCCTGGGAGAAATAACATTCACCCTTGTTGAGGTTTCCCTGGGAGAAACAACACTCACCCTTGTTGGACCCGAGCACCCTGCTCGTCCCTGGGAGAAACAACACTCACCCTTGTTGAGGTTTTAAGGACCCGAGCACCCTGCTCGTCCCTGGGAGACATCTTGCTCGATGTACCCTCATCCAACTCGGGATGATCCACAAGAGAGACCGTTCCACATCCATCAACCAATGATGTGAACGGGAGAGTAGGAACAGTAGAGAACCAAAAGTGCGTAGGAATAAATCCATTGTTAATTATGTGGTCCCTGACCCGGACACACACTTCACTTCTTGAAAGTGACCAAGGTTCTCTTCCTTCCTCCACGAGGCCCAAACATAGGCACAGTCCATATTGCTCCGCCTTCCGCAGACGAACGAGCGTTCTCCCCATCGACGAAAAAGGGCTACCCAACTCCAACAGGGCTAGCTTCGCGGACAATCCCACAGCAGGGAGGTCACGTGATCCTGATCCCATCCTCGTCGCCAATGTTGCGTCTTGACGAGGGAGAGACGCAAGATTATTTATAATAGGAGAGATCCAGGATGACCAAGAGACATGAGGAGAAGAATTAACGTGGAGGAATAATGTAACACTAGATCATGTGTATTCTAACTATACTCTAATATATTTACAAAAGACGACACTATTTATAATACGTAAAACTCAGTACTTATAATACATAGACGAATATACAAGAAGATAAAAACCAGAAAGGACATTAAATACATAACAATCTCGACTTTTTTTTTAAAGTTATTTATGCCTCTTTCAGCTAAACCATTCTGGTGTGGCTGTTTTGGACATGATAAAGTCTGATTAAACCCCCGTTCCTTTGCAAAATCCGATACTATAATAGTCCACTACTATAAGATAGTATTTTCTTAAAAAAACATAAATAAATCACAAGCAATAAGTTTGCATGGTGCTATGATACGAACCTATTGGGTACCTAGGAATCTGAATATATTTATTCAGTTTTTGATAATCCCCACATAAACGTATTCCCACAGCCTTCTTTTCAACTACAATAGGTGAATACCAATCTGTTTTGGTAAAAAACTTTTTCAATGATACCGTAATTTTTTTATTTCCTCTTTTACTAAATCATACATAGGTATTGGAACTTTCCTTACCGATTCGGCCCACGGGATTGCTTCTTTCCTTAGTTCTATTTTATATTCCCCCCGGAATACTCGGAAATTCCAAACTATTAATAGTTTTTTTAAATTAATTTTAAACCCATAGTTTCCCTATATCCCAGTAGTGGTCTCTTTACATTTCCAAAATTACTCTTCCCTTCAGTTTTCTTTCTCTATATTTAAACTCAATCCACGATCCGCCTTTCATTTCTATTAGATTCCTATCTGGACCTCTTGCTGGTCCCACCTTTTCCATTGTTTTTGCTTTCAGTGTCTTTATATATCCTTTCGGAAACACCGTAACATTAGCTCCTGTATCCACCTTTACTTTGACAGGTATCCCATTGACCAACATGGTAATGTACCATGCTGTACCACACTCTTCCTCCTCAATGGTATCTAGAAAAACTGCAGAGAAGTGTTTATCTCTTGAATATCTGGTGTTTCATCCACCACCTCTTCTACTCTTCTGTTTTTATCCTGGTTTCTCCAGCACATCCTTGAGTAGTCTCACACCTTTCCATACTTTCGACACTTTGCCTTGTATTTTTGAGCTGGGCATTCTGTTTTTTTGTGCTGTTCCTTAGCTCCACACCATCTACAAAGCTCTTTTTTCTCTCCATAACTTTTTGTCTTATCCATTTTTAGACTGTCCATCTCTTGGGACACGCACCTCATTGACCTTAATTTGTTTTTTTGTTTTCTCATCAAGTCTCATTTCCTTTAGGCATAGATCTAAGGTCATTTCTGCCCCTAGACAGCAAAGTATTTTTTAAATCGTCTTGCGAGTCCGGTATAGAGAACAACAATTTGTCTCTCAAGTTTCTCTCCCGCTGAGACAAAAATTCACAATTGGCAAACATTCACCTAACCTGCGAACAGAAATCCTCCCAACTTTCTGCTTCTCCTTTTCATACGGACTAGAACATATAGGACTCAAATATTACATTCTTTTTTGTACTAATATATTCCTCGAACTTTCCCCTGACCATCTCGTACTAATATCTCTCGGGGTCTTATAGTTCAAAATCTCTGTATATTTTCAACGCCTCCTGTCCTACTGTTGAAAGGAATATCGATGCCTTAACAGAATCTCTTGAAAACAGTTCATATAGATATCAAACTTCATTTTGAACTATTCCCAAATTATAGGCCGTATCCCTTCTCAAACCAGAGGAGCTGTAGGCGGTATCATTGGGTTCATAGCCCATTTGGAGTCAAGGTATACGTCATTGCTTCCTCCCCCATTATCCAGGATTTTTTTCCCACTTCTGACACCATGTAATATATTCTTATAGTTCTTTATTATGGGACTTCTTCCCTTGTGCCTGTTCTGTACTTCACTCCTTATATATATATATATATCTTCGGTACTCTAATACTAAAGTACTCCGCTAGGGGTAACATACATATGTATACATCATCCCCCTTTTTTTGCATAAACATTTTTTTTGTAGGGATATGTAGGGTGGAATTACTCTGATTTTGATCCTCAATTCTATTCATAAGTCCAACAAGGACTAACACTTTTCGTCTTATATGATCACACACACACACTAGTTTTTACTTTATACTTGTAAGTTCTCTTTTCAGAAATTGATGATAATAATTACAGTTTCAGAAAAAGAAAGTCATATTCAGGATACACTGCAAAAAAGTTTTGGACGTGTTCTAAGTCATATTTTATACAACTCTACTCATAGGGTCCAGGTAGAGGTATGCAAGAGAAGTTCTTGATATAAAAAGAAAGAGAGTGAAGAGAAATTAGAAAAGAAAAGTGGCTGGGGTAAAATACTTAAACCTTGTCCAAGAAGTTCAGACTTCATGTTTATTTCTTCACAAATTATAATATTTGAATTTTTGTGTTTTGATAAAGACCTAGAATAATTCAAATTTCGCTTCTTGAAACATATGGATTAATTTAATATTAAGGTATATGATATAAAATTATTATCCCTCTTAAAAATATATATATTTGGTGTAATCCTACTCTTTCGTAGTCCTTGACATCACCATTAAGGTGAGTTTCCACATTTATCATACGTGCACACGTAAACAACGTGTTTGAAAGGGACCAATTTATTTCTAAAAACTTTGCATATTACATTTGAAGAATCAAACCTCAACAATTATATCTGGCAAAATAAAGAGGTTCTGTTATTTATAATTTTTCTTGTATGGAGAAGAGAAAAAGCATAAAAAAATGAATTTTTTTAGTACGGAATATGGTCTTTTCTCTTTTCCAAACAAAAAACATTTTAAATTACAAAACCTCTTTATTTTTAACGTCAAAATTGTTGAGGTTTGAAGATATCATACGAAAAGTCCAAATACGTTAGTGACGTGTACACACACGATAGGAATGGAAACCATAAAGCTTTAGAAGCTTAGTCTACCTTTATAATAATATATTAATAACAACAATAAACAGATATTATATTTCATTGTCTATTGATCATCGTATTTATCTGGGAATCAGAGTAGTAGAATCTAGAATGGGATCTTTATCGGATATTCGTGACAATCTTGTATCTCGCTACTCATCTTTGGGATCTTGTGAGTCTATTCAAAAGAATGATGGATCCTCTTTCCTCCTAATACGTCCCTCTATTATCGAATTGAGCGGATATTTGCCAAAGTTATATGTGGTAGTGGAATTAGAGACTGTCAAACTTCTTTCATATCATGGAAAGGTCTTGAAAGAGGAAAAATTAGATGGAGGGCACATTCTGGATCGCATAAACGAAGGAAAATTATTTATGTGTCTTGGAATTGGGAATCAGGTGTGATCTTTAAGACTTAAGTAGTTGAGACATGAGATCCAAAAAAGTTCTTATTAATTAATCTAATTTCAGACTTTGAATGATTCTCTACTTAAGGATGTTTATTCAGAACCATCCAAAAGGGAAGGAGAGATCGCATTTAGGAGTCGACAATGTTCATTCTTTTTGGAAAACACTCCGGGACTCTGCAACGAATGTCAATCCTTACTTACAACACTCAATAATATGGAAGATAGTTATGAAAATGATTCAATGGATTATGATTGGACATTATCAGAGCTTAAAGAAGAAGATGGTGATGATGAAGCCTTTGATGACAGCAATTACGCTATGAATCTCAACGAATGCTCCAAATGCTTCAAAACATTCAAAAGTTCTTCCTCACTCAATCGTCATAAGCGAAAATGTCTAAATTACCTTGGAACTAATGAGAAGAAATCAAAGCTTAAAAAAGAAGAGGAAGAAGACTACAATGAGGACAATGTGACTCTCCACAAATGCATGAAATGCCTCAAAACATTTAATAATACTTCCTCACTCAATCGTCATAAGCGAAGGTGCCCAAATGATCCTGGGGTTAATGAGAAGATAATATCTGAGCTTAAAGAGGAAGAAGTATTTAATGAAGATAATGTGACTACTAACGAATGCTCAAAATGCCTCGAAACATTCAATAGTATATCCTTACTTAATCGTCATGAAGATATTTGTCTTAAGGACCCTGACTTTAGGGAAGAGGAAGAAATATCCAAACGTACACCTTATTCTATTGATTGTTCTATTTGTCTCTTAAAATTAACTACAAAAAGCTCTTATATTCGCCATACCAATCTTCATGAAGAACGTATGAATCTTAAAGAAGTCATTAATTGTCCTCTTTGTGAACAATCTTTAGATAATCGTAAGCTTTTAAATCCACATATCCATGAATCTCATGATGCCTCAAAAGGATGTTGTGTACTTTGTTTTGAAATAGTTTTAAAAGAGCATTTACCTAGACATTTTGAAAAACGTCACAATTATAATCAGAAAAAACATTTATGCTCTGAATGTGGCAAGAAATTCACATTTCCTAGTGATCTTCAAAATCACATTGCTTATGCTCATGATCTAGGAGGTGAAAAATCCGTTGTTTGTGATCAGTGTGGTAAAGTGTTGTCTCACCGTAAAGCATTAATGAGGCATATAAGAAGATCTCACAACAAAAGCAGGTCTTATACATGTCCCAAATGTAATAAAGTATTTTTCGAAAAATATCGTCTTACAAACCACCTTAAAATTCACGCAGGATTAAAACCTTTTAAATGTGCCCGTTGTGAATATTGCTGTCTCCGGAAGAGTAACATGTATATCCACTTGCGTCGGGTTCATAAAATAGTACCTACCTCAAATGACGTCGTTACTATTGCAGAACAAATTAAATTAAGTGAGTCCATTATCACAGAAAAAACAGAAAGTCCAGTTGGATAGTTATATTTTAGCATATTTATACTTTTATATAAATAGTTCCTAATCATTTAATTTTTGAGGCTATTTTGGTTTTTATTTTATTATATTTTCGAACAAATGTACCATGTAATGTCGATGATTTGTCTTAAATTTCGTCCTTCAGTGTAATTAAGTTCTCATTTTAAGATATGTAATTTAATATGCATACATATTTATTAATCAGTATTAGAAACCTGCGAATTTACTAAAAAAATATTTTCATATAAAAGTTTATTACCATTATAGATGGGATAGCTTATCTCATCTCTGGAACATTAAATGTATTCCACTTAAAGCGACTCCTATATGGTAAACAAATTATATTTCCTTTTTTATAATTCCGTTCCTGTGTAATTCTGATCCAGATCACATTATAAGCTATATTATAGCTTTTTTTAATTTTTGAGTACCGTCGTGGATGCCATGCTCTTATCAATTCCTCAAAGAAAGTAATGAGTTATGCATACAAGTTTTAGCTGCCACTGTATTGGATACTTGGCTTTCTCTTCTGGATGATGTATTTCTCCAAATACTATTGGTCTAATTTGTAGTGGGTCAAGCATTGTCCCCATAAACTAATAATATATCCAAAATGTTGATTGAGGAATGCTTAAGCCTAAGTCAATGACATAACTTTGAACAGACTTGACAAATTTTCCCAAAGCACTACGACCCACTAGTATATACTGATTCTCAAAAAATAGAAAGTATTCAATGATTTAATTTTCGTCTTTAGTATGAAATGACTCTTGTATTATGAAAGCAATTTGAGCTGATGTAGATAAATTAAATACTACCGATTTTATATTCTTTATTGTTGTTAAAACGGAACATTGAAAATGTCCTAGTGATGGCAAATTGGAGTTCCGTGAGGAATGTCAAACAATGAGTTTTTGGAAAACTGATCTTCATTCGAAATGTTAGGAAGAAAATGCAGAGGTAAGAGTATTACAATAACCCAAGTTTGTTACAGTTATCATTCCTACTATAAAGTGCATGATTGTTCCACATTGCCAAAAGCCTTTAACAAGTTGCCTCGGTGTAGCTAAATTTAGGTTGATCACTCATATATATTACTAAGCTTAAATGATATTCAGGCCATAGATGAGTATACATTGGTACATATATACATTATCAACCTCGAATTGGTCTGGATACATTTTCCGGCAACCAAATATTATATTCCGTGGAAACATAAACAAGTAAATCTATCACTATGTGTGTATACTGTGTACACTTCTCGAGTCATGGTGCCTTGTCCAGTCGGTTGTAAATAGTCAATGTTGTTACATATTTATTATTAGCAAATATATCTTAGTCATTATTAGTAGCCTACCCTATTCTTTCATCCGTCATCATATGCATCATTAACATTCAGTAGCAGAGGTCCGTAGTTCCAAGATCAAGAACCACGACGCGTTATCTGGTAAGGAGAATAAAATATTTGATAAAACGATTCTTATATTGAATATCGATGGATGGGGGTATAAGATATGGAAGAAGGACATAAGATTATGGCAAAAATTCACCGACATAGATAAGAAGAAACAGACAATTGGAATTCGTTTGTCGCTAAATGTGAGGTCAAGAGAGGCTACCACGGAATTAAAAGATGAAATAGACTGTGACACTGGTGTTGAAAATAAATTCGCCAAACTGAACAAGTTATTTTTACTTGAAGAAGGTATATGGCAGTACTTGTTATTCCAAGAGCTGTATGACCTAAGCAGAAGCCAAGGTGAAGAAGAGTCTAGTAAATGAACAAGGTGAAGTCACAAGATGCAACATTTGCAAGAGTGAGTTTCACTGGGCAAGAAATTGGAAGAAAAGAGGGCCGTGAAAACGTGATGGCAATAGAGGAAAACAGAAGAATGGGTTTACCTCAATATTAACCGCATACGCTGAAGAAGATGCTGATAATAAGTTAGAAGAATTGTTACAAAATTCGAAGGGAAAAGCTTTATTAAATTCTGGTTGTGCATGTACTGTTTGTGGTTGGACAACTACATTGAAAATATGAGCAAATCTGATCGTATGAAGATGGAAGAGTTCACGACAAAATCAATTTATACTTTTGGTAATCATCAGAAGACAAAGTCAAAAATGAAGATCAAGCTGCCGTGTCAAATTGGGGCAACGTATGCTTATATAGATATAAAGCTACACAGACAATTTGGTCACCCATCGTCTAGGAGATTAGTCGAATTTATCAAGAAGTGTAATTCTATAGTAAAAAGTTGGTACAAGAAATAATTCACATAACCAATAAATGTGAGATATGCATGAAAACGAAGAACCAAGACCAGTTGTTGCTTTACCGATGGCCAAAAGCTTTAATGATGTTGTATCTATGGATCTCAAGTACTGGAAGAAAAACTTTTATTTTATGGTAATGGTCGATGCAGCTACAAGATTTTGTGCTGCATGTACTATTAGTAACAAGATACCTTCCAACATCATTCAATGCATTTTTAGAACATGGATATCAAAATTTGGGGCACTTAAGAAGTTTCTTATGGACAATGGCCGGGAATTTAGCAATAATGAGATGATTGGACTGGGAGAAAAATTTAACATTAGAATAATGAACATAGCTGCATACTCTCCATTTTCGAGTGGTCTATGTGAGAGGACAAATGGCATTTTTGGAGGATTTTCTCTTTACCAGTTAGTTTTTGGTTTTAACACGAATTATCCATCATTAGATGTATATATATTGCCTACAATGGAACCAACAACTAAATCAGAAACAGTGAGAAGAAATTTGAGTGCATTAAATTCAGCTAGATGTGAATAAATGAAAAATGAATCAAATGTCAAAGGGCTCTTTCGCATAATATCAGAGAAGGAGCAACAAAAGATATCAATATTGGTGATATGATATTTTACAAACGAAATAATGACTCAAAATAGAAAGTTCCTGGTAAAT
The DNA here is from genome assembly GCF_016086655.4 of Lepeophtheirus salmonis. Taxonomy (NCBI): domain Eukaryota; kingdom Metazoa; phylum Arthropoda; class Copepoda; order Siphonostomatoida; family Caligidae; genus Lepeophtheirus; species Lepeophtheirus salmonis. Next base: position 27,888,183 of record NC_052136.2, read on the forward strand.
TATTGGAAAAGATGGTAAAGTGTATTTAGTACGTCATGGTGGTTACTCTATAAGATGTCATATTTGTATGCTGCGAAAAGATGTGAAGATGCGAAAAAGTGTTGTAAAAGAAGATGTTCCAATGGTTAAAACAAATGTTGAACTAGCCCGTGTTAATGGTATTGATCATGGTTATAGTCGAATACAAACAAACGTTGAAGAAGCTCGTGATGATGATGAAGATTATCATTATGGTCGAAGACAAAGGAATGTTGTGAAAGCTCGTATTGAAGATGAAAATGTCATAGCTAGAAGAAGTAGTCCATGTAATGAAGAAAAAGTTGTCATGAAGTATTGTTTAATATTAACTCTGGAGAAGTAAAGAATGCAAAAAGAAATTAAACTTACAATTGGAAAGAAAACAAAGTTTTTGACATGACAATGAAATCCGAACAGATTCACCTACCTGTAGCAAAGAAAGATTAAGAATGGCAATGATGTCGATGAACTCAAATGGTTGAATTTGGAACTCCATGAATATGAAAACTGCTTTTTTGCAAGGAGGTCCAATAACAAGAGATGTTTTTTTTTGAACCGCCTTAAGGTTATTATATTGGAAAATTATGGAAACTCAACAAAGTAGTATATAGTCTGGTTGATGCAGCAGGAGCTTAGTATAATCGTTTTAAAAGTTTCTTGTTAGAAATTGGAATGACTGTGTCAAAGTTAGACAATGGTTTTTTTTATTGGAAAGAAGATGGAAAACTCAATAAAATTATCTGTATTCATGTTGATGATTTGAGGTGGATCTAGTGTATTTAAACAAAAAATTGGGAAGATTCGAAAAGAATTTCAAACAAAAGTAGAAGAAATTGGAAATTTCAAATACTTTTTGAGTCAATGTCAGAAGCCAAAAGGATAGAACTACTAAAATGGATCAATTTCAGTATAATTCGTCTATGGAAGCCATCAGTATGAGTGACAAAAGAAGAAAAGAAAAATGGCAACCTTTTATAAAAGATAAAATCAAAGAATACAGATCTATAATTGGCCAGCTTAACTGGGTTGCCACCCAAACTCGACAAGATATATCTTTTGGAGTGAGTATGGGAGTATCAAAGATGAAGGAACCAGTGGCACAATAAATTATTAATGCAAATAAAATGGTCCAGAAAGTCCAATGTTGTAAGATTTGAAAACGTGCAAAATTACATGTTATACCGATACATCCTTTGCAAACGTCGAAAATAGTGGATCACAAATGGGAATTTTCGTATTGATAGAATAAAAAACCGCAAAAATTTTCCTATTGTATGTGTATCTGAAAGAATAAAAAAAGTGGGGAAGTCAACCTTGGCAGCTGAAACTCTGGCACTGTTGGAAGGAGCTGAACTGTGTTTCTACATCAATAGTCTAGTGTATGAAATTTGTGGAAATGTCTTCAAACAACGAAGCAATTAGAGGACAAGAGATTGAGGATTGAGATTGCAATGCTGAAGGAGATAATGGAAAGATCGGAAATAAAGAAGTTTGGGTCCAAACAAAAAATCAATTGCCGAATTGTTTTACTAAACATGGGAGTTCACCACTCGATCTCATGGAAGTGATCCAAACTGGCCGAATTCGGACGAACACAAAAGATGGGGAGAATGTGGAAACAAACAAATAAATCTGTCACTATGTGTGTGTACTGTGTACACTTCTCGTGTCATTGTGTTTTGTCCAGTCGGTTGTAAATAATCAATGTTGTTTCATATTTATTATTAGCAAATATATCTTACGTCATGATTAGTAGCCAACCCTATTCTTTCATCCGTTATCATATTTATCATTAACATATTCCATAGTGTAGCATCGTATATTTGACCACAAAACATTATTCTTTTTACTTTTGATAGATTGTCTTTTGGCAAGCTATTCAAAAAAGAATGTCTGGAGTTATTTACCCTTTTTGCAGACTTTTTTTTTGAGTTCCTCGTTGGACATGATGAGTTATTACTGAATTCATCATGGTGTACAAGTGTTCTGCTCCGGGATGCAATAAGGATTTGTCTGCATTTTAAAGGATCTAGATAAGAGCTTTCACACATATCCCCTTAACAGACTCGATAAACGTACCCAGATGGCTTAGGACCACCCCAAGAGATACGATTGTCCAAATAATATTCGTAAATTCATTACTATGTAGTCTTCATTTTAAAATAACTGATTTTATTACAGAATCATTTGATAAATCCAGTAATAAAGAAAAGTCACTCCAATGGAGGTAAGCACTGATTCTGTAAATATTATTTATGTGTCACTGAGGCGAGACCGTTCGTTTTATACTTAATTTCTTTAAAAATATTTTCGGAAGCATTGTCTGTACTATTTCTATTATAGCATAGAATCAGTGGCATTCCCTTCAAATACTAAATAATACACTAAATTATTACAATTTTTTGCATTGTAATTTTAGTAATTAACATTGAATTTCTATCTTTTACCTAAGTAATGTAATTACTAATAATAAAAAAATAAATAATAGGGATGTTTTTATCTTAAAAATTGAGTTTCTAGTTTCAGAAGGGATCCATAATAGTAGAGGAGAAAAAATGGGTTTGAAACACGACAGTTTTATCGAATCACTGACTTGGTGGAATAAGTATGAAGTCCAATCTTGTGTATAAAAACTAAATAGATTCATAACTTTTTCTATCAGATATTCATATCATGGGGTTTACTTCCATACTGAACAACAAGTATCTTTTTTCTGGAGTACCACTGAGCTTCTGAACAGGTGGGGCATTCAAAACGTCATTTATGGTTCTGAAACATCCTTACGAGCTTCATGAAGGGCTTTTAAAAACGTTAATAGTATCATTATAGTTTTTGAATATTATGTGTTGAATGGAAGGATTACAGTGACACAATTCACCCCTTCAAGTCCAATTATACTAAGCAAAAAAAAAAAAAGATTGAGATTTTTAGTTAAAATTACTATATTTGGGAAGAACGCAGCTAAGCTGTCGTGACGTTCCATTAGTTCACCCATGAGAGAGTAAGAAAGAAAGTAAACACAAATCCTACTTTTTTTATCTATTTTAAAAAACATTTACATTGCCAAGAATTACTTCGGAGTCGATCCTAAATGATATCCAACAAGGTATTTTTATCATAAACATGATTATAACCTGTTGTATAGTTAATAATGGTTACAATATTAATCCATTATCTCATACAGTTTTTATCAAGTTTGAATAACTTACCAAATGCTCAAATTTGAAGAAAAACATCCAGTTCTAGATCATTTGTGTCCTAAAATGGTAAAAAACTCTCAATAAAGGTATTAGAAAAGTAGACAATATGGATCCTTGATATTACAATATTGAACTGCCTTGTCCTCTAAATATTATCTTCTTAACTAAAAATAATTAAAAAATTATTATTGTAAATAATTGGATTCAATATTATGTAGGACGTCAAAGAACAATTCCATCGTCATCATCAGAACCCAAAAAAAGACAACTCAAATTGTTTAAATCTATAATTGTGATAGATATTACCGAAGTTTGATTAAAAAATGATGTCAAATTTAAAAATATATAAAAATTATATTTTATTTTTTAACATTAAAAAATATTGATTTTCTCTGAGATGCTAAGATATCAGACATGAAAACCCCCCAGTTTGGTCCGAAAGTAAGAAACGTTCATTCAAAAATATTAAAAAAGAACTCAGTGATGTTGAATCCTTCTTTTCTTCAATCTCGATTCAAACAATATTAATGTAGTCATTCATGCTTCTAAAGCTGTTGGAGCTGCACTATATCAAATGGTGGATAATCGTACCATACCAATGGATTTCTTCTCCAAGAAATTGAGTGACATACAAACAAAGTAATTAACATATGATGGGTAGCTCTTAGCTACTTACTTAGTCGTCCTTCGCTTCAAGTATCTTACAAAACATCAGAATGTCACATTATTTACAGATCACAAATTTTGGAATCTTCCTTTAAATCTAAACGTGAACCCAAGCCCGGCCGTCAATAGAAGCATTTGGGTATAATCACTAATTTTAACAAGTATCTACATTGCAGGGGTGAGAACGTTGTCGCTGATCACCTCTCTTGTCCTGTGAATACGATTGAATGCAATCTTCCTTTCATAGCTCGATCTCAAGTTTTGGCAATGGAAAGAGATGAAAATTTAAAAAGTTTTGTTTTTGTGAAATATGACGATCACTTTAACAAAGTTTTTCTGTCCCGTGACCTTTAATTTTATGTGAGAAATCCACCTTAATACTCCAATCAGCAGGTAATTTATTTACGGGAGCCTATATCTAAGATATGTGTGTTTTTTTTCAAATAGTTTGCAAGGAAATTTCTACTAAAGACCAGAAAAACACAAGAAATCAGTCAATACAAGTTTCGATAGTCCAAAATACCTTATAGTTAGTGTTGAGCGAGTCTTTATTTTCGACCAAAGACTGAAGTCCTGGATACCAGTTCCAAAAACTTATAAAGTTCGGTCCTTGATGACATAACTCAACTTCTTTTTTTTTTTTTTTTAATTAAGTCCTGCTACTGACAATATGAATGACCGACAGTCTTATGGAGTGGTCCTAACACTGTACTGGACCGAATAAATAAGGAATACTGGAAAGGAAACAAAAATATCGTGCTCACACAATAAGGCTGACTCTCCCTTTTTCTGTAACTACAAAAAGGAGATATGACTAGTATGATTTATGAACATTGATAAATTTATCCGACTCGTAACAATTTATCACAATCTTAAATTAATCAATTTCTTAACTTATCCGACTCGTAACAATTTATCACAATCTTAAATTAATCAATTTCTTAACTTATCCTAAATTATATTCATCCTTTCACTTAATAATTTCATTTTATACCCAGACAAATTAAAACTTAATTTATATTTAAAGTTGATAATATTGTAGAGAAAAAGGCGTGCAAGGAGAAGGGGGGAGGAGACATATGGTATCATTGTTTAAAATACTGATGTGATTATCATCTGCCTGCTTTATTATAATTTTTGAGGGTATAACGAATGTAATTATTAGCAAAATGTTTAATGAATATATACTACGTATAATTGACTTTGACGTTTTTATCCGTTACAGTAGATTTTATAACGTCACACTCCATGAAATTGTAATTCATGATGAACCTTATTCTCAGAATAATAGCTAATGAAACGACAAAGTAGAGTATTTCGAAATATATTTGAAGTTCCAAGTTTAAAAAAGAAGGCTTTAAATAAATATAATCTACATAATAAAAAAATATACCATCATACATTTATGTTAAATATACAAAATTGAACAATTGGAATCATATACCTAATAACAATAAATTATATATACAGAATATTGAAATAATAGATTGATCCAAATAATACTTTCTTGTTCTGACATCGAAATCCAGTTAAATATGTCACAACTTTAGGTTGCAAGACACAAGCGAGACGTGGTTTTAATCAAAAAGATAATCACCCCTCTTCTTCATGTGGAAGTTGCTATATACAATTGTACACAGGATAGACAAATCTCTACCGATGAGATCTAACTAATTATTAATAATAAAGTAAATGTCAAAATCATAAAATTAGACAATAAATATACTATATAAAAAAAATGTTAGAAATAAATCCATCTGAAAGATTTAGAGCAAAAGCTAATTATGTAGTAATGTCCGGCGATATTACTCCCTATTAAGAGCATCAAAAAATATTTTCCCCCGTTATTTATGCTTATATAACAACATACTATTATCATGAAAGATATACACAATTGTTAATTATAATGCAACACCCAATGTAACTACCCCCGTTGTTGTGACCATTTAAACAGTTGTTTTTGCCTTTTATGAGTTTTTATTAACACCATTTCTTGGATCCCATCAACCATAGCTAAGCCTTAAGTGATAAAAAAGTAATATTTATTGACTATGTAATATTGGAAACCCTAATTATCATACCCAAGTCTTAAAGCGAAGTAAGTAGTCTCAGACAAACTAGTTGCAAACCATCCAAAGCTACTACCCCCGTTGTTGTGACCATTTAAGCAGTTGTTTTTGCCCTTTACTGAGTTGTGTATCATAATTCTTGATATGTTTAGCTAAAATAGAATCATATTTTATGGTTAGTTTTAAAAAAAATTGAATACTTACTGTGAGATAGTACAAAATTCAGAGTTCCATTTCGACATTAGTAAATACTTTTTACTGATAACTGGATCGTCATTTGGTGTGGATGACTCAAAACATTTTTATATGTATTTCTATAAATGACATCAGTACCAACATCCCCATTAATTTAATGATGGTTCCTCCTGGAAGGGATAGGTTTACCCGTGTGTTTCTCCATAAATTTTTTGAACATAGATGATTAGCAATGGATAAGGGTCTATTACATACAATAAGCATCTTTGTGAGATCAGAGTTAAAGTCTGACTTGATGTATTCATCACTAACTTGATTTGTTAGATGAATATTCATGCTCTTGATATGATAATAATGAGTGGCGTGTAATTCTTAACAAGGGACTAAAGGCACATTTATATCGACAAATCCGACAAACCATCTGTTTTTTATCCGGTAAGTATTTTCCAAATTCCTGGTCCTCCATTTTCAGAAATTCAGACAGAAGGCGACGTTATTTTAGGCATTTTATTCAGTTCTCTATAGACTATCACCATCTAATATTATTATATTAATATTGAATAATAAAGGCGGGAATGATAACGTTCATGATTGATAGAAGAAGATGTATATTATTTAATCAATGATGCCATAAGTATTTCTTCTCACACGCTTTTCTATTCTTACCAAAATTATCACCCTTATTTATATTACTTTCGACATTCATTTAGTATATTTTTTTTTACATAATAGTTTTTATTTCGTATGTAATAATAAAATATAATATTGGAAGTACAATCATCTGTAAGTTCGAATGCAGTTTGGCAATGTTTTTGTTGTTATATTGTCGATGGCAAATATTTTATCTTCAGTAAGGAAAGCAAAATTCTTCACCACAGCGTTGAAAAGTTTATCGATATTTTAGGAATATAGGTAGAAAAACAGTAACGAGATTTGCAAGTTGTTGATTGTTTTTCATAGGATATTGGATAAAATGCAGGGTAAATACTCAACTACTATTACATATTAAAAACTATAATAATATCCTCAACTAACTGTAAAGTGATTCTAGAATATGACTACACATAGTGTAAACAAAACTGAAGACATAATATGAATTTCTGATCATTGCTAAATGACTACATAAGTTTCTAAGAAGTTCATTTGTAGTTGAAGGTATTATGATAACTAACGGTAGTTGATTGTTTACTTTTATTATTTTCCTGATTTAAGGTCATATAATAGTTATATATTTTTAGAGATGTGATGACATGGCAAGTTTTTGGATAGTGATTGTTAAATATAATCGACAATATAAATACCATTCCTTGCTGGTGTTGAAAATCCTTTAGAAGAAGTGATTCTAGGGAGATTTCCACATAATGTTTTCAATTTGCATATCATATTGATCTACTTTCAGGGATAAGATTTTAGAAATTATTCTTTCTTCGGCTTTGTATGGATCGACTTGAACAAGTTGAATTGTGTCAAATAAGGAAACTATTTACGTTTCAGTAGTATCCTTTGGACATTTGTTAAATAAACAATTTTTCACTAAAGTACAATACTAATTTTTTTTTTTTGATATAGGCATCACAGATTGATAAAACAAAGAAGAATTCACTTTTTTGCACTAGCTAGAATCATTTTGTTATTTTAGATAGCTGAAATTGATATATGTGCCATGCTAAGTATTTCTTCAACAGACCATTCTTGTTGTTGTAAATCATAAAACCGTTTTATAAAATTGATTTTCCTTTCCGTAGAATTTTCCATTAGGGTATTATAAATAATGTTGATGTATATAAAATACTATTCCTTGCTGGTGTTGAAAATCCTCTAGATAAAGTTGATGTTGTTACAGAAAATTCTGAAGGAGAGGTCTTCTTCCACTTCCATGCAATCAGCAATGTCTAGCCCTTTGATATCTGAATGTATGATTTTGACAAGTGCAACTTTTGGAGTTTTAAGCAACAAAAACCCCGAGTGTAATGATTCCGAAGAGAGATATTGTGCCGAAAGAACGGTCTCTTCCATAAACATTGCATACTCCAGAGCTTCTTGTCTTTCATTCTCTAAATGTACTCTATTGGTACTAGTTGATGCCTGTGTTGGTCTTGTAGGTGGTGATGGTGATGAGAGGTAGCTTGCCAGATTCATCCACTTTGATGGGATGGAATCATCTTTCAACCACCTATGAATGTATATCATTTATAAGTATTATTGATTACTAAAATTGCAATATTAAAGGGCATAATTTAGAATTTGAAGGGAATGCTTCAAAAAATAGTTGAAACGAAATGAAGCAAAAAACGAGACGTCTCAGAGATTAACCAGAAATATTCATAGTTTCGGGAGTATTGCTTATCTTCGTAGGAGTTACTTTCCTTTATTATGAGATTGATCTTCAGATTCAGTGACAAAATCAGTTACTTTAAAATGTATACTGCATAGTCTTGAACTCACTGTTGGTGTCTTATAAATCGTATCTCTTGGGATGGCCCTCAGCTATTTGGTTAGAAGTTTGGAGTCCTTCATGGGGAATTTGTGAAAGCTCACATCCGGATCCTTAGTAATCCCGTCATAGCCCAGATTGCCTCCAGGAGTAGAACACTTGTACACCATTATTAATTAAGTAATAACAAAAAAAATTATTAGATTTTGTGAATCACGTTTTCCCTCGTTATAATTTATATATCAGAGGAAGAATATGTCAGCCTCCTAGTGTGGGAAAAAAAAGTGAGCACGATTTTAAGACGCACTTCCAGTTGTTTCAGTATTCCTTGAATTGTATTAGTATTTCTTGTGGAATGTGTCAAAGGACTGCTTGAAGCTCCATAAATTGGACTGGAAAATTGTAATGAGATAAGCTCTAGATAAGAAGACTCTGTTTCAATTGAACGACTCAATCCAGCAATTATCTGGGAAGATAATTTAGCTGCAAACGCTCTGCAACATCAAACTGACAAGCACAAGCAAACGTTTCCAATGCCTTCCACAAGAAATACCCATCGATGCAGACAAGTGATAATCGGAAGGCGCCAGGTCTGGCCACTAAGCCGCATGAGCAAGAGGTTCCCAGTTGTACGATTCTACAAGCTGTCGGGTGGCTATAGAGCGATGCGGTGGTTCGTTGTCATCAAGAAAAATTACCTTGTGTTACCTGGCTTTATATTTTGGACGGTTTTGGCGTATACCATGGTTCAAATCGGCCAATTGTTGTTGGTAGCGATCATCATTAACGGTTTGATCGTTAATACTTGCAATTCGGCGTCTTCAAACTTTTTCGGTGGGCGGCCGTGCTCTTCATTTCTCACGTCAAAAACACCACTTTGGAATTTTTGAAATCACCTGAAGCACTTTGCTCTGCTTGGAGCATGTCCACTGTCAACTTTCACGAGCATTTGACTTGCTTGAGAAGAGATTTTCTTCCATTGGTAACACAAATCAATGATGTACGCACATCATAGTTTGTCGGCATAAAATTTTACATTTTTACGTGCGAAAAAAGTGCGTTGTTGAATGAAACTATACGAACAACGAATTAAATATTGTTGACACATGTCGAAATAAGCATTTACATTTTCGGACTGGTTTATAATCTCTAACTGGCGACACCTAGGGACCAATGGCCGAAAGTCTTATTTCATAGGCGTATACCTAGTACTTACTTGCACTTCAGTGAAAAACTTTTTATTTAACAGATATCCAAAAGATACTACTTAAACGTAAATTGTTTCCTTATTTGACACGATTCATCATATTCAAGTAGATCCATATAAAGCCGAAAAAATAACAATTTCTAAAATCTTACCCTGAAAGTAGATCAATATGATATGTGAAATTAGAACATTATGGGGTGTGTCAGGTGTATTCGCCTTGAACATTTTTGCCTCTTACGTTTTTGCCTCTTACGTTTTTGCCTTGTGACTTTTTTTTTTCCATGGTCACGCTTTCGCTTTGTCACACCTTGGAAGATTACTGACGCCATCCCAGGTGCCCGGAGAAAATGCCTTGTTCTCCATCTAGACTTCGTTGCTTGCACTTGTATGTACAGGTCGAGGGGAATAATGCCCAACACTGCCTCTATTCCTATTGTTGGTGTTGATCGGAGGGTATGAGTCATGCCTAAGAGTGCTTCTCTCTGAATTGTGGTTAATTTCTTTATTCCACCTTTCTTTACCATAAAGATGTACCCCCATACAAGACACCCATAGATCATGATGGGTCTGATCATGACTCCGTATACCCAGATAATTTTATCTGAGGTTAACCCCCACTTTTGTCCTATGACTGGATTTGCCATGTTCCATATACGAGAACACGTCGAAGCTTTTTCTTTCAGGTGTTTGGTGCAAGTGAGTCCTTTATCAAACACCACACCTAGGTACTTCATTTGTGTTGCTTATTTCATAACTTTTCCATCCATATATAATTGTGGAAAGTATTTAGACCTTAATTTATATACTTTTGAGAAGACTATAGCACTTGATTTGATGGACTAAAGTTGAGACCTTTGTTTCCCCCATTCCATAACCAAATCTATAGCATCCTGCATCCGGTGACATGCAACTTTGCCTCAAACATGTTTGCCCCGCACTCTTTTGCCTCTAGCATCCTTGCCGTCAACCTTTTTTGCTGTCACACATGCTTGCCTCCAACATGTTTGTCGTGTTACAAAAAAAGAACTAGGCGTACGTATTTGAGGCAAATTCTCCTGGAACCCCTGCATCCCATTGACAAAGGTTTAACACATAGATAGAAGTATATCATCTGCATAACTACATAACCTGCATTATTAATAATATCAACTCAAATTATGTAACAAAAACGTGTCGGTTACTTATAATTCGATAGATAAACAGCAGTTTCTTGATCAATACAATCAATTCTCTCCATTCATTAGTTCAGAGTATTGCCATTGTATGACAAAACATCAATGATCCACACTAGGTCGTTTTCATCTTATTTGACAAAGCGTTCATCCTTGATAAGCACAAAGTTAGATTATCTATTAACACTTAATAAATATTTAATACTAATACATATAATTGAGAAACCATACCTACCTATTCACCATTGATAGATACGAAGTCAGATTGAAAATTTGCGTAAGCTTATGAAAGAAGCAGAGTAACACTGAGGATTTGTTTTGGAGTTATAGGTGTTAGTCCTCGATGGACTCAGATTTGAATTGAGGATATTCATCGGAGTAAATTTTGTCTATTAGTATTTTTTAACTTCTTCCTATGTATATAAGGAGTAGGATTTGTGTTTCCTTTCATTCCAACTTTCTCAAAGCTGCTCACTGCAAATATAATAAAATGTCATGACAGCTAAGCTGCTCTACTCTCAAATATACTTCAAATTGTGAGGGTTACCACGTTAATTTTCGGGTTCTTTTTTTAACATACCGGGGGGGGGGGCATATAATATTCACCCCTGCTGATAAGGAAATCAGTCCTATGACCGATCCAACACTAATTCCCAATAATCATTCAACAGTAGTTTCAGATTAAGAATTTGTTAACTACCACTTAACAGATTTTTGGCTTTTTTCTGTTTCTTTTCGGGCGAAAAGCAATAATTCATTACGTTTCTTGTGTTGTGTTGGTTGGTTCTTTAGATGGTTATTTTTTGGGTCGTCCTTATTTCATTAATTTGGAAAATGTTACGAAAGCCGACAATAAAACTATTTCAAGAGTTGCCGTAAAAATTATCAGCAACGTTCTTGGCCCAGATTACAAAGGCGAAAGACTGCATGTTTTCATTACCAACGGAGCTTCATATTGTATTAAAGCAGCCGAAAACCTTAATCAACATTTTCCAATGATGTTTCATGTTACTTGTCTAGGTCATGGTCTGAACAGAATAGCTACACTCTGTCCTGATTGTTTCGAAAATACATACACTCTCATCTCTGAAGTGAAGAAAGTATTTTTTAATTCAGGAGATAAAAAACGTAAATTTACTACTTAATGCCAAGTTCCCCTCCCACCAGCACCTATCCTCACGCGTTAGGGATCTTGGCTTAACGCAGTGGAATACTATGCCAAGCACTTCAATTCAGTCAAACAGTATATTAATGGTATGGATGAAAATAATGATGCAATAAAAAAAGTAAAAGATGTTCTGAAGAATGAGTCCCTTTCGTCAGAAATAGTGTTTATTCAAACAGTTTGAATCCAATACAAGTAGCCATTAACCCATTGGAAAAGAGATTGCCGCTACTCACAAGTGTAACTATAGTTGAAAATCTATGCCAGAATATTACACTTGAACCTTTCAATACTCAATGTCTGGAAGTGATAGAGAAAAACAAAGGATACATCGAATTGAGAGAATTGGCACCTGAAACCATCAATCACAATAGTGATTTAAAAAAATAAAAAAAACACTCCTATTGTTAACTGTGATTCTGAGAGAGTTTTCAGTGTGATGTCAGACATAGATATACCGAAAAGGTCCCGTTTAACAGCGAGTCATGTCAAAGATATTATGATAGGGGAATTGAACATTGATTTATGAAGATAGGTAAATGTTATCATAAATCAACAAGTATTATTATTATTATTTACTTAGTTTTTATCTAATCAATTTATTATATTTCTAATTAGTTAAATTTCATAATGGAATCGTTGTAAAATGATAGATTAAAATGTAATAGGTATGTATTATTTAAAATTAAAGTAGCAATTATTAATTTATATTATTATATTTAGAAATAATTCAACTATTCTCATACTTAATACCAATGTTCCATTTGATTGTCATATCCTTGACGTGAGCCTTCGTGAGACGGGATTTTTTTGGTAAATTTATGTATGACATCGCGTTGGAAACCCTCTCGGAATCAAATTTAACGATAAAAGTGTTTTTGTATGTTAAAAACTCTATATCGTGATTGATGGTTTATGGTGGCAATGTTCTAAATTTGATGTATCCCTATCATCTAGACATTAATTTTGAAAGGTTCAAGCGTAATATCCTTGCATAGATTTTCTACGATAGTTACACTTGGGAGTAGCGATAATTTCTCTTTCACAGTTTTATTGGTTACCTGGATTGGATTTAAATTGTGTTGAATAAACATTATTTCATACAAAAGTGGATCATTCTTCAAAACATCTTTTGTTTTATAGATTGCATCATAGTTTCCACACAACATTCATATACTCTTTGACTGAATTGAAGTGCTTGGCGTAGTAGTCAATTGTTTTAGATCACCTGAATTAAAAAAATATATATTCACTTCAGATGATAGTGTTTATATTTTAAAAGAAATTAGGTCAGAGCGTTGCTATTCTGTTCAGCCTATGAGCAAGAGATATGCAATATAATTGGAAAATGTTGTTTTAGGTTTTCGGTTGCTTTAATACAATATGAAGCTCCGTTGGTAATGAAAACCTTCAGTCTTTCGCCTCTTAAATAAGAGACAAGAACGTTGCTGATACTTTTTACGGCAACACTTGTAATCATTGGATACCTTCAAAATTAATGAGATAAGGACGACCCAAAAATTAACCAATAAAGGACCAACTAATACTGCAGTCATAGATCGCTGTCGAGTGTCAGTAGTTTCGTCCATGGCAAGAAATATATCATTCCCCACAATTTTTTTAAAATCTTGGTCCACACTACTTTACTTTGAGACTCCATTGACTTGGTAATGGAGAAGCGAGAGGGAATTACTTTTCCAGTGTAAATTTCCATAAACTTAACAAAATTTGGATGATTAACGATGTGGAGTGGAATATTGCAGAAGACAAGCATTTTGCTTATATCTTCTGTAAAATTTGAATATTCATAATTGGAATTAATTATATGACTTGTATAGAGTTTCAAATTCCTTTCTTGAATTTGGGTATTTCTGAGTAGTTCTACTTTGAACGTCTTCTGGACTATAAAGTTCCATAATTACAAAGATGGGATGCCAAAAATCTAGAATCTTCGTCGTAACTCCTATATGTTTACATAAATTATCAGCGATCAAATAATATTTATCAATTTATTTACCCTTTAAAAGCTATTATATAAATATTAAATAATTTTGAAATACAATATTGTTAATTAATTTTACATTTATATATTATAATATTTTTTTTTATTTTAACATACCGGTGGGACATAGAATATTCATTACTGAATATAACATAGATACTGTTGGATTCGAGTTATATATACAGGGTTGTAAGTGTTCGCCAATTTGGGCGTTCCGTTCAATTTTTCTTTTTTCGTTCATCGTTCAACCATTATTTTCGTTCCGTTCAGCTTTCCAATTATAACTTATTAGTAAAGTTGATAGTATTGTAGAAAAAACCCGTGCAAGGAGAAAGGGGGGGGGGAAATACATATGTTATCATTGTTTAAAATACTGATGTGATTATCATCAGCCTGTTTTATATTGATTTTTGAGGGTATAACGAAATTATTTATTAGCAAAATGTTTAATAAAGATATACTACGTATAATTGACTTAGACGGTTTTTATCCGTTACAGTAATTTTATAACGTCACACTCCATGAAATTGTAATTCATGATGAACCTTATTCTCAGAATAATAGCTAATGAAACGACAAAGTAGAGTATTTCGAAATATATTTGAAGTTCCAAGTTTAAAAAAGAAGGCTTTAATTAAATATAATCTAAATACTAAAAAATATACCATCATACATTTATGTTAAATATACAAAATTGAACAATTGGAATCATATACCTAATAACAATAAATTATATATACAGAATATTGAAATAATAGATTGATCCAAATAATACTTTCTTGTTCTGACATCGAAATCCAGTTAAATATGTCACAACTTTAGGTTGCAAGACACAAGCGAGACGTGGTTTTAATCAAAAAGATAATCACCCCTCTTCTTCATGTGGAAGTTGCTATATACAATTGTACACAGGATAGACAAATCTCTACCGATGAGATCTAACTAATTATTAATAATAAAGTAAATGTCAAAATCATAGAATGGGACAATAAATATACTAATAAAAAAAATGTTAGAAATAAATCCTTCTTAAAGATTTAGAGCAAAAGCTAATTATGTAGTAATGTCCGGCGATATTACTCCTTATTAAGAGCATCAAAAAGATTTTCCCCCGTTATTTATGCTTATATAACAACATACCATTATCATGAAGGATATACACAATTGCTAATTATAATGCTACACCCAATGCAAATACCCCCGTTGTTGTGACCATTTAAGCTGTTGTTTTTGCCTTTTATGAGTTTTTTGAACATCATTTCTTGGAGCTTATGAACCATAGCTAATCCTTAAGTGACAAAAAGTAATATTTATTGACTATGTAATATTGGAAAACCTAATGATCATACCCAAGTCTTTAAGTGAAGAAACTAGTGTCAGACAAACTAGTTGCGAACCATCCAAAGCTACTACCCCTGTAGTTGTGACCATTTAAGCCGTTGTTTTTGCCTTTTATGTGTTGTGTATCACAATTCTTTATATTTTTAGCTATAATAGAATCAAACTTAATGATTAGATTTAAAAATATGAATACTTACTGTTAGATAGTACAAAATTCAGATTTCCATTTCGAAATTAGTAAATATTTTATACTTTTTACAGATAACTTGATCTTCATTTGGTGTGGATGCCTCAAAACATTTTTATATGTATTTCTATAAATGACATCAGTACCAACATGCTCCATTAATTTAATTATGGTTCTCCTGGAAGTGTATTTCTCCATAAATTTTTTGAACATAGATGATCAGCAATGGATAAGGTTATACTACATGCAATAAGCATCTTTGTGAGATCAGAGTTAAAGTCTTACTTGATGTATTCATCACTAACTTGATTTGTTAGATGAATATTCATGCTCTTGATATGATAATAATGAGTGGCGTGTAATTCTTAACAAGGGACTAAAGGCACATTTATATCGACAAATCCGACAAACCATCTGTTTCTTATCCGGTAAGTATTTTCCAAATTCCTGGTCCTCCATTTCCATAAATCTAGATAGAAGGCGACGTTATTTTAGGCATTTTATTCATTTTTCTATCGACTATCACCGTCTAATATTATATTGATATCGAATAATAAAGGCGGGAATGATAACGTTCTTGCTTGATAGAAGAAGATTTATATTATTTAATCAATGATGCCATAAGCATTTCTTAAGTATTTCTCCTCGCACGCTTTTCTATTCTTACCAAAATTATCAGCCCTACTTATTAGGTAGTACCAGACTTGTAGAGTATACATAAATACACTAGTGAGCTCGTTAAATGAAGCCCTACAGTTTTTGGGGCATAAAAAAGTGGGATACTCCAAACTAAAGCTTTACTCCAAATGAAATTACTAAACTAAATTGAATGTAGGAAAACGAGAACGCTTCCATGAATGCCTGGGTAGCCAAAGCTTTTTTTTTTTTTTTTTTGTCTAAAATGTATATGGGAATCATACAAAAATGAATGAAGCTCAAGTTCAAAACACTAATGCCCGACTAAAAATTACAATATTTTATTTTCAAAAAAGTAGAATAACCAGGTCCTTTGTTATTCATATCAATTTCATCTTAATCCCATATGTAAATATAGATTAATTAAGTCATAATTAATTATCAAAATCTATTATATATAACTTATGACCAATTCTTAATTGTACTGAGTCATTGTAATATATTGCATATTTGTAGCACGTCATCTCAAAAGGAAGCTAGGATAATGTTTCTCAATATTGAACATAAAATACATTTTCCTACAGATTATAGTTAATTTCAAGGAACAAATGATTCTGATTAATCCTTTGGAGGCACCGCTAATTGTACTTAAATTATCCAAAATTCACTGCCACAATAATAGAATTAGGAAATTAATCAATTATATTTCTAAGACAATATTGAATCAAATTAAGTCTAATAGATAAATCGGAGTTTTTAAACTACAGTTAACACTCGGCTATTTCAATTCATCCCACAAATTTCAATTCGATGCCTTTAATTGGCCGTAATATCTCTTTGAAATATTGCCTGCCATTTTATTAATATAAATGATTGAACTTTTGTACATATATATGATTCGTGTATTTTTCATAAAAATAAATAGTTTTTTTTTTTAAACTAACCCTGACATGTTGACGACACTGAAAAAATATATTACAGTCAAGATTAATAGAAATACTATAAATCTTGTTTCCAACCAATAACGTTAAACATATTATCTAATTCCAATATCCACTCAATGTGAAGTACTTTAAATCCATACCAAAAATTACAGCCAAAAATAAAAAACAAAGAGTTTGAGAATGTGTTTCATAGAGTACAAGATAAATTAAATTTTTACTGCGTAAAAGGGACATTAAAAATGATTATGTACTTTTTAGTGTGGTTAATTCAAATTTACAAGAATATTAATACCAGGGGCATCTGCAGGGGTGGGGGCTTCAGGTTCCTTCCCAATTTCATATTACCTCTGAATTTGCATACTAGTATTTTACTTATACCGTGGACAACTACACCCCTTCCGAAATTACTATCACTTAATGTGACAGAACGCTAAAATCTCATTTATAGCGTTGATCCTTTAAAAAAAAATTCCATTCCGTTAACAAGCCTGTATATATCTATCAAGTTTTATTAATTGAATTAATTCGAGTTCGAATTTTGAGCATTGGGTTAAGTCGAGCCCGCGTAAAGGAATAAGGGAAAAAATGAACATCGATAAATCGAAGTTCAATAATTAAGTCACTGGCTACCTCAATAAGACTATCAAAGAACTAAGTGCTAATTAGAAAAAAATATGACAACAAAATTTATTTGGAATTATACAATAAAAATGTAGGAACAGGATAGATTAAGTCTAAACAACTACTATTTTTATAGTATTGATCAAGGTTAATAGTAATATATGTATTACTATTATACATGTATATTATTTCTATATAATACTCGAATCCAATACAACAATACAGGTAATGTGTCTATAACGACGTTGTCAAGAGTAATATTACGAACCGAAAAAGTATAAAAAAATAGCTAGATGGCATGGCTCCCTTTGTTTACATGTCTAGAAAGATCGCCTAATAACAACAACAAACAAATATTGATCGTTATATTCGTCTCATATTCAATATTATATTATCTATTGATATTCTTTGAACAAGATAGTGGAATGGGATCTTTATTGGATATTCGTGACAATCTTGTATCTCGCTACTCATCTTTGGGATCTTGTGAGTCTATTCAAAAGAATGATGGATCCTCTTTCCTCCTAATACGTCCCTCTATTATCGAATTGAGCGGATATTTGCCAAAATTATATGTGGTAGTAGAATTAGGGACTGTCAAACTTCTTTCATATCATGGAAAGGTCTTGAAAGAGGAAAGATTAGATGGAGGGCACATTCTGGATCGCATAAATGAAGGAAAATTATTTATGTGTCTTGGAATTGGGAATCAGGTGTGATCTTTAAGACTTGAGTAGTTGAGACTTGAGATACGAAGTATTTCTTATTAATTAATCTAATTTCAGACTTTGAATGATTCTCTACTTAAGGATGTGTATTCAGAACCATCCAAAGGGGAAGGAGAGATCGCATTTAGGAGTCGACAATGTTCATTCTTTTTGGAAAACACTCCTGGACTCTGCAACGAATGTCAATCCCTGCTTACTATACTGAACAATATGGAAGATAGTTATGAAAATGATACACTGGAAAATGACTGGAGCTTATCAGAGCTTAAAGAAGAAGACGAGGATGAAATCCTCAATGAAGAAAATATGAATATCAACGAATGCTCAAAATGTCTCAAAATATTCAAAAATAATTCTTCACTCAGTCGTCATAAGCGAAGGTGTCCAAATTATTCGGGGACTAATGAACAGAAATTAGAGCTTAAACAAGAACAGGAAGCTTTCCATGAGGACAATATGTCTTCTAACGAATGTTCGAAATGCCTCGAAACATTCAAAAATATTTCATCACTCAATCGTCACGAGAAACACTGTCTAAAGGACCCTGATTTTGTGGAAGAGAAAGAAATATCTAAACGTAAACTTTTTTCCATTGATTGTTCCATTTGCCTCCTAAAATTAACTACAAAAAGCTCTTATATTCGCCATTCTAATATTCATGAAGAGCGTATAAACCTTAAAGAAGTCATTAACTGCCCTCTTTGTGGACATTCCTTAGAGAATCGTAGGCTTTTAAATGCACATTTCCATGAATCACATGATGCCTCAAAAGGATGTTGTGTGCTTTGTTTTGAAATAATTTCCAACGAAAATTTATCTAAACATTTTGAAAAACATCACAATTGTAAACCTAAAAAACATTTGTGTTCTGAATGTGGCAA
This sequence comes from Lepeophtheirus salmonis, assembly GCF_016086655.4. Lineage (NCBI taxonomy): Eukaryota > Metazoa > Arthropoda > Copepoda > Siphonostomatoida > Caligidae > Lepeophtheirus > Lepeophtheirus salmonis. The sequence goes on from NC_052136.2 coordinate 27,907,649, forward strand.
AAAATTCAAATTGCCTAGTGATCTTCAAAATCACATTGCTTATGCTCATGATATAGGAGGTGAAAAATCCGTTGTTTGTGATCAGTGTGGTAAAGTTTTGCCTCACCGTACAGCATTAACAAAGCATATTAGAAGATCTCATGACAAAACCAAGACATATACTTGTCCCAAATGTAATAAAGTCTTTTTTGAAAATTATCGTCTCAAAAAACACCTTAGTATTCACACAGGGGTAAAACCTTTTAAATGTTCGCGTTGTAAATATTGCTGTGTCAGGAAGGATAACGTATTTATTCACTTACGCCGGGTTCATAAAATAGTACCTACCTCAAATGACGTTGTTACTATTACAGATCAAATTAAATCAAGTGAGTCCGCTATCACTCAAAAGACAGAAAGTGGGGCTTAATAGTTACAATTTAGCATCTTTATACTTTTATATAAATAGTTCCTAATCATTTAATTTTCGTGGCTATTTTAGTTTTTCATTTATTATATTTTCGAAAAATGTACTTTATAATATGGATGATTTGTCTTAAAATTTCGCCCTTCAGTGTAATTAAGTTTTCATTTTAGGATATGTAATTTATTATGCATACATTTATTAAAAACCTTTAAATTTGCTTTAAAAAAATATTTTCCTATAATTTTTCATTATTGTGATGAATGGGATGTCCCATTAAATGTATTCCGCGTAAAGCGGCTCCATAGCAAGCATTTCCTTGTTCAACAAATTCAACAGGAATATCGTAAGCAAGTTTTATTTCCTTTTTTAGAATTTCATTCCTGAGTAATGCGGATCCAGATCCCATAATGAGTTCTATTCCCGCGTTTTTTAAATCTTTGGTTCCCATCATGGATGCCATGTTCTGCACAATTCCTCGACAAATACCATGAGTTATGGAACCAAGGTTTAAATTAGCTGGAACTACATTGGATACTTGGCCTTTCTCTTCTGGATTATGTCTTTCTCCAAATATTGTCGGTCTAATTTGTAGTGGGTTTTCCTCATCACAAGCATTGTCCCCATGAGTTAATAATTTATCCCAAATCTTTGATTGAGGAATGCTTAAGCCTAAGTCAATGACCCAACATTGAACGGCATGAACAAATTCGGCCAAAGCATTACCACCAGTTAGACTTGCTGCCACTGCCATATACTGATTGTCAAAAAATGGAAAATATTCAATGATTTCATTTTCATCCTTGGGTATGAAATGACTCTCTTGTATTATGAAAGCAATTTGAGCTGATGTAGATAAATTAAGTACTGCCGATTTTTTATTCTTTATTGTAGCTAAAGTTGAACATTGAAAATCTCCTAGTGATGGAGAAATCGGAGTTCCTTGAGGAATATCAAACCACGAGTTTTTGAGAAATTGATCTTCATTCGAAATGTTGGGGAGAAAATGCAGAGGAAATCCTTTTATTTCCCTTAGCTGTTCTGCGTTCCATTGTCTAGTGATCGTATTACAGTAACCAAAGGATGCAGCATTTTGAAGAGAGATACTTGGGTTCTCTGTTTCAGTTATCATTCCAATTATAAAGTCCATGATTGTTCCACAGTAATCGTATCTCTTTAACAAGTTCCTTTGATGTAACCATATTAAGGTTGAGCACCCATATCCACTACCAACCCTCAAATGGGAATTAGGCCGAGGAAGAGTACTCAAAAACTGAGAATCACATCTTTTATCTTGCCATGTATACAATGGGCTAACATCCCCAACCTCGAATTGGTCTGAAGAATTTTTACATTTCCTTCGCCAACCAGATGTTTTATTCCATAGAGTAACACCGTGCATTTGACCACAAAACGTAATCCTTCTAACTTTTGATAGATTTTCTTTTGGCAAGCGATTCATACAAGAATGTAAAGCATAGTATATGCGACTAGGATCTTGTAAATCCCCTCCAGGAATGTCTGGAGTTATTCTAGCGGCAGTATCTTTTTTCTGTAAAGAAATTACTTTTTTAGTGGCTACATCAACAAGACAAACCTTAACACTTGTTGTTCCAATATCGACTCCAAGTAATAATTCTTTTATCGACATATCCATGACTGAAATAATTTTAATGTCAGTTTAATCGATTAATCACAACAACAAAAAAGTATATATAAAAATATGACGAATCGAATTGTAAATTTTGCTTACGATTGTATAAATTGAAATATTTTTTTGTGAATACACATGAAACAAATATATGCATAAATCTTACTGAATCAATATGCTTATTAGCTATTTGAAAATTCTCCATATGTTGTTGTGAAAATATGGAATAATTAAACTTGATACTTGTTGTCATTACTAAAATCTAAATAGCTCACACTTATTTATTTATTTAAAAAAAATTATATATATTATCAATATTACTGCTCTTTGCATTATTTTAGTGATGTAATGTTAAATTGATCAAAGTATCTAACTAATCTTCCACGTTCATTTAAAAAATCTAAATAAACCCCTTGAAATAACGTTTGGGCGAAGTATAAGTTCTAATAATACAATCATATATAATTTCTGGAATAAATCATGCATACACCTTTACTTGGTAAAAATGATAAAATTACAGGCATATATCGAAGCCGTACATTTTGGAGTCCGCCCAGTTCGTAGTCCAAGTCCAAGACTTGAGCACTGCAGCTTTCATTAAACATAATATTTAGTAGCAATAAATAGTCGTATTATATATTTAGATTTAATTTCAAAAGAGTTAAAAAACAACGTATATTTCATTAATTAGTCATTGGTTGCACGGACAAAAAATAAAAATAAGACATGTATAACTATTTTCTTCTAATAGCTAAGTTGGACTTTGTACATAATATTAATTTGTATGTAAAAAAAATACTGGAATCCATGCGAGCGTCAAACTATCATAAAATATCTTCGTAAAATGAGAGCTATTCCATAAATACTCTGAGTCCAAAAATCAAATGACAGCTATTTTTAGTATATATTTTTCAAAATCATACTGGTACCAAGTCTAAGTCAATAATAAAAATATTTATGATTTTTTTTTTTTAAATCCACAGTTGTTCAGAAAAAATTAAATTTAAGGAAAAAAATTTCAAAAATTAAGTCTTTTGGAGAAAAAAGTGAAAAATCCACAGCTGTTCACAAAAAAATTCAAAACTCTATAGCTATTCACAAAAAATTTCAAAAATACATTGCTATTCTCAAAAAAATTATTTTATTTAGAAAAAAAATCAAAATATTAAATTTTCTAGTAGAAAGCAAAAATTCCTTAATTTGGGAAGGGGGTGCTACAGCCCCTCGAGCCCACTAACTGCGGATACCTTTGTCCATAGGACTATATACAAGAAAAAAAATGTATCAAAAACGATCATTCTGGACTTTATACTTTACAGAGATTTAAGTGTTTAATTATGTAATCGGTAATTATGTTTTTGTATTCCAATACTTATTTCTTTATTATACTAAATCATTGTAATAATTTCGATTATGACTATTACTCCCCATAAGATTTTGAATTTTTTATCAATTAACAAAAATATATAAACAAATCAAGGAGTGATTCAATGACACAGAGGAACACAAAATATTTAATATTTTACTTAATTATAATTACATATGTCCCATCAAGTCTTTTATTTTATTCAATTAGAATTTTAGTGTCTCAAAGAGGATGTATGACTTGACATTTGCTTCTACACCCACCTAAAAAGTGGGATCACTCAAAAAATACCAAGTCGAACTAAAGTCCTTGAAGATCCTTATTTTTTAAATCGGTATTTTTTAAAATTAAAGATGGAATATTTATCTATAATATGAGCTATGTTACTCTTTATCACTATAAATGATGAATAAGTTATAATGGTATCAAGAAGAGTCGTTTTTCATCATTTTTCAGCCTAAAAATGAAAATATCTTAAAATCAGAAGAGGATACAGAATCAATAAAAACACTTGTACATCAGTTACATTCATCACACTTCCATTTGATGATTCTCTTAATGATGAAAAATGTATCTAGACGATAATAGTCTCGAATTACTATAGGTAATCTCAAATATTTCTGAAACCTGACAACCCAGAGAAAAACTGAAATCCCCTTTGGATTTAGCGATCAAAGAAAAATTATATTCTTAACTTAATTTCATTGGTGAAAATTTTGAGCCTCTAATTGTTCCCCTGTGTTATTTGAAAATGCTTCTGATATTGTGTCATCAAAAAGGCTTTTAATTGCTTTTAATAAGGAATAATTTTAAACTATAATCTACCTATTAATAATTATATTTTTTCATAAAATTTAATATTTGAAATTTATTTTTTTTAAATTTTTTCCAAAAAATTAAATTTTCAAAGAAGAAAAATGTGATAAAATATATATAAAAGCAAGAAAAATTCAAAATGGTGCGGAGAAAAATTAAAAAACGATCCTGTAACACAGCATTTCTTAACCTGGGTTCGATCAAATCCCAGGGATTCGCGGATACACTCTCAGGAGTTTGCCAAGCCCCCGCATTCACTAACGCGACTGTTGACTGGGGTAACCTGTTTTTAGTACGAGTTTGCCGCAATAGCATTGAATCACTCAGAGTGGGGGGATACCACAATGATAAAACGACGGGGGTGGACCGCTGTGAGATTCAAGAAAGTTTTTTCTCGTTGTTATATTACAAATATTGAGTTTCTTAGTAACAATGTATTATACATAAATACTGCCCATTCTTGTTATTTGCGATGTTACACTCCGTTTGTTCATAATTGGCTGCAGGTGATCAGGCCACAATCAAAGAATTCTTGCGTTGTACTAAAAAAATGGTAAAGATAATTTTTTTTACGACAAAATAGATATGATTTTTTTTTAGTATTTCTTTTCTAAAAAGAATAGGGAATACGCTGGGTTAATAGAAATACAAGGTTGGACCATCATGTAATCGGGCTTGCTAGAATTTTCAATCTGATGTATTGCACCGACTGCTGGGCAAGACAGGGAGATTTTGACAAAACACGCAAACACTTATAGTCTATGACGTCACTATTGCTAGAATTTTTGAATTTAATTTATGGTACCGGCTGCTGGGCAGGAAAAACAGATTTTGACAAAAAACGCAAATACTCATCTACTATGACTTCAATATTAAAAGCGTGGGGGAAGTCAAACATGTGTAGTACATGCGTTATGGTATAACCTTGTATTTTTATTAGCCTTGGGAATACGTACAATATGGATTCACGTATAAAAAGGACCGCGATGGAAGTCATTGTCCTCAATGCATGATTTGCACTGTCAATTGAGCAATTCTAGTCTAGTACTGGCAAAAGTGAAGGCACATTTATGAAAGAAGACGTGATAAATGAAGACTTTTTATTTTGTAATCCTCTTATAACAACAAGCAGTTAATGTGATAAAACTCGTGAATGACTCTTCAGAGACAACAATCTTTCATGGAATATGCTTCTACAGTTTGTTTGAAGAGACATTTAGCCATGCTGGAACGATAATTTGTTTTTGGACTACTAGTGAAGTACAATTCACCACACATCATTGTTACACACTGTGTTCTACACAAGCATGCGTTAGCAACAAAAACATTGCCTCCAAAACTGGCAATAGTATTTATGATTGCTGTTGAAAGTGTGAACAACGAACAAAATTGTACTATGAAGCACTGCATCTTCAAAGAGCTGTGTAAGGAAATGGGTTCGAAATTCGAGATACTTCTGATCAATTCTGTTGCTCTCAATCATCTCAATCGACAATGCAGGGCGTTGGAATATACATTACCGAAGCAGAAGAAACCCTGGAGGCATTTAAAAAAAGCTACTATTATGGAAACGACAAATAGAGAATTATAACTTCGCAAACTTTCCCCTACTGGACGACTGTGTTAGTAAGATCGAAGACATGGCTGGAAAAGGAGACATTTCTTTATCTGGAGAACTGAAGCAAGCAATTACCATGCAGTTAGAAGAATTTGCAAAGTCTCTAGAGAGATACTTCCCCACCTCAGGTTCTTATCCAGCATGGGTGAGACGGCCTTTCACGTTTATTGATGCGACAACACACGTGAACAATGAATATTTGGTGAAATCATTTAATTTCAGCCGAGCCAGCTCCAACAACAACTCTTCAAAAAAACAATATTGTCAACGTTTTGGTGTCAGAAATCGTACCAAACCCTCTTATTTTTAAGAAACCCCTGGAAATACTTATACCGTATTTTTTTGATAAGTCCTTTTTGAGGATGGTTGACATAAGGAGGAAGAAAAGAAACATACTTTGTTGCGAAAACGATATGAGAGTGGCACTTGCCAATAAAAAATTATGCATTTCTGAACTTGTGTCTAAAAGGCAAAAGTAAAAGACCTTGATTTGCAGCAAATATTCATTGAGTTATATTTTTGTATAAAATTCATGTTTCGTTGGTTTTATTCTTTGAACACAGTAGTTTTTCGGTACAACTGTTGCATGGTTCATTTTTTCCACTGATAAAATATATATTTATATTTTGAAGAAATCATATTTATTTTTTCAATCACGAAGGGGTTCGGTGAATGCATTGAGGGAGCTTGCAGGGTTCAGTTCTTCCAATAAGGTTAAGAATCACTGTTCTAACAACTTTATATCCCGTTCTTCCTTCCTATTATTCGAAAGTGTCATCTAACTGTCATGTTCTACGAACACCACCAACAGACGGAAGTAATGGACCGGAGTAAAGCCAATAAGAAGACCTTTGGATTGGGGGTACAATCATACACTAAACATATATTCTATAAGGGATTATACTTAAAAAGATGTACATAAATATAACTATTAAAATATATCAACTCGTAAAACAATAGGTACATTACTATCTATTTAAAACAAATCCCTACGTTATGATCTAAAAGTATAAAAAGACAATACATAAGACCACCCCTCGTTCAACTTGTACTCGAGGATGAAGTTGATTAATGTGTCTTTTAATCATTCCTTGTGGGGTCTTAACAGACCACAGTACATCCCCAATCTTCCTTTATATCACTCCAGCTACCCACTTGGGCTGGCGAAGTGCTTACCAACGGCACCACACGACCATTTTGAATTTAAAATTTTTCGTTCTTGATGAAGGAGGAGGAGGAGACGGAAGGTATCCATCCAATAGCGTACGAATATGGTGTGAGCCCAACAGCTCAGCTGGCGTGCTCCCACATTCTAACGGCGTTGCCCTGTATGCAAACAAAATTTCCTCAAGTGATGCTCCTAAATTCTTCTTGATTCAGCTTGCCCATTGGACTGCGGATGATATGGGGGGAGAGAAGGAATGGGCTACCCCCCATTCGGACATCTTTGCTATGAAAAGATCACTTGTGAATTGTGAGCCATTGCCGAATGTATTTTCTCCGGGAATCCAAAACGCGAAAACCACACAAAAAGTTGCCTAAGCGTAGCCTCTGACAATGTATTCGTCATGTACGCCGCTTCTATCCACTTGGACCCAGCATCCATTAGTATTAAAAAAATCTTTGCCCTTTATCTTTCCATAATCAACGTGGACTCTTTCCCATACATTCGCAGGCGAGAAGGGAGTGAATTGTGACGCCGGGCCGGAGCATTATCTTGCAGGTGGATCACTGCTTGTGTATGTTTCATTGTACTTCCTTTGGGGTCGTCGAATATAATATAATGCTTCTCCTTTAGAATTTCCACACAGGATTCCGTAGAAGCGCCAGCCGTACATGTGTTGGTGGAATTGCTCAACTTCACCAACCTGAAATTTAGGCAATCACGAAAACCCAGGATTGGCTGCCCAATAGGGGATGCAATAAACTTACGAACCACCGGGTCAGAACCATTTAATGCAACCAACAACCTGATAGAGCCCAGAGTCTTGACCTTTACCCCACCAAAAACCTCTATTGGACCCGTATTCTTGATCACCTTTGACATATCCACCAGATGTTTCGGTAAGATATTCACGTTCGATCCAAGGTCTAGTAACAGTTTAACTCTTCTCCCATTTATCCTCAGGAAGGCATAGACCTTATCCCCATCTCCATCATTCAACTGGAAAGAGATGAAAGAACTAGACGGCGCAGATGGCTGACAGCATACTCTAAAATGGCCCATCTTCCCACACCGGGAACACTCCTTGCCAAACGCAGGTCATTTTGTCTTCTGGAAAATATGGCTTCTTCGACAAAACTTGCAGTTCCCTCTGTCCATCTTTGGATTAGCCTTTTGCGTCGACCACGTCCCTTTGGAGCGACAGAGATCTTTTGGCCCCTTATACTCGGATGCCATTACAGTTTCACTCGATCCCATTTCTTTAGCGTGGCTGATGGAGGTTTCCAATGCTCTGGCTAATGGTAACACGTCTTTCAATTTTGTGCTACCTCTCTCGAAGACAGTTTGGTGGAGCCGTGGGGACGACGTGTTCTTAACCACCACGTCGATAATAATTTCGTCTTCGAACGAAACTTTGCAACTCCCACACGCAAACCAACCAAACTTTGCCTGGCCACGCAACCGAGTCACGTAATCATCCACAGGTTCCCCGACTCCCTGTTTCATCTCAGAGAGCCGGAAGCGTTCAAACAACATACTTTTTGTTGGGGAGAAAGCATCCCGAATTGCCCTTACCGTCGAGGTGAAGACGTCCTCCTCAGGCAAAGCAACAATCTGTATGGTGTTGAACCATTGTTGGACCTCTGTAACCAGCATAGTGAAGCAGAAGAGACTTTTTACGTTCTAGGGACAATTCCCCAAACAAGGACACGTAAATTTCGAATTTGTCCCACCATGAGGACCATCTATGGCCCCTTCGTGGACCATCCATCACAAATGGAGAGGGCTGCCGTATCCCAGGCTGTCTTGTCGTGCCTGAAGCACCATCTCCAGAGGCTTGAGCCCCATCGTTGAAGTCGAAGGACTTGGGATCACCCTCGATGTACTCTCTCACCAATGCCACGAGTTCCAATTTCTTTTTACCCCCTCAATTCGAATTCAATTTTGAATTGTCAAATTGTAGTCAAGTTGAAGGTGTGGAAAATATACTCTAATATATCGGTGGATATATCGCTAATGCAATATTCAAAAAAGGAGTAAATGAATGTTGTAGGGATATGCTTAGCTCATCTAATCATCTTACAATTTTAGTCGATAAAAATCGTAGCCATCAAATTATTGATTATTTTTTTATTTAACTTAATTTGGGTGAACTTGTGAGACGAAGTGATTTTATGTTCCTGACTATAATCCATATTTATAATTTACTAAAGTTACCCCAAAAGAACTTGAAGTAAAATTAATTTATCCCAATCTAGTGACATGATGTTTAATTCATTTGTCACTAGGAAGTAAAAGTATTTCTTTATAGCATGGAAATAACACACAAGGAAAATCCAAACATCCAAATTTTATGACATATTTTTATTTGGTTGAATTGTTAGAGATTTAGAGGGACATTTAGTTTTTTTTATTAAAAAAAATACCATTGGGAATGTGTATATGTGTATTTAGAGCACCTTTTAATACTGATAATTTAAAAAAAAACGATACTCAATTATCCTTAATAATTATTTATTTTGCTTTATGTGATATATATTTCATTAGTTTATAACTTTATTAACATAAGATAATTAATAGCATAAAAATAATGGGTTTTACTCTATCAAGCATTATTATACAATTTGCATATTAATAAATGGTTATCCTTTTTTCTGAGTAATATGTCTAATATACTAAGGTCTTTTCGAGTCCGGATATATGTTTCGATGCTCTTCAACAAATTGTAAAAAGATTCGTCAGTTGTTAACGAGCCACTGTATTCTCTAGTAAGTGCCACCCCTCGTTCTGCTTGGTCATTGACAACTTAAAGAGCATCAATTATTTCAAGAGATTTCATATAATCATTGTTAATTGGGCCACAATTTTGGATCAACTTTTAAAAACTCTTCAGGGAGTTTCAGCATCTCAATGAATTTTTAGTCTTTTTTCTAACAAAGTCTTCTAAATTTTTATGGATAGTTTTTTTCGTTGAATTTTGGTCTTGTTTTTCCATATTTTTCATTCCAAATAATTTTTTTTTTCGTTGTCAAACTCACTCGACGATCAAATTCGATTAGACACTTTTGGTAGATCAAGAGCTGATGCAACTTCTGCAGTATTTATAGTTTTTCTTCCTCTTTTAAAATTGATTGAGTAGACCCCAGTTCTTCTCCCTCCTCAATATTTTCGTTGTATAAATATAATACGAGTAGCTAATATATGCCGAATGGATTTAAATTGTAAACATAAGTATTTCAGATGTAAATATAAGAAATATTTCTTCATAGAGGGCGCTTTGATATTTTGGACACATGTGCAGGTCCGATAAATTGGACAAATTTCACATCCCAAAATGAAGGGACAATACAATTAAAACAAAGAATTATGTTTTGATGAAGGGAAATAGTAAAAATTAAAAAAATATTGCACACAACAAGTTCTTTATGTATTAGTTATCTCTTCAAATAGTTTGAATTGTTATTCATATTATGAATATTTTTTTCTCAGAATAATCTTAATATATCTTAGAGTAAATTACGTAATCTTTAAAAAATAATAAAAATAAAAAGCTGTATTATGAATTGTTTTAAGATAATTGAGGGAGAAGTAATTTTTTTTTTTTGAAAAATTGGTAATTTTCAAAAGTTTGAGGTCGTTCAGCTACCTTCAAATATTTATCAATTTCGCTGAAACATTACCGATTGTGTTTTTTTATCAATAAAAACGGATTTTGATCCACCAATCCGGAGATTTTAACAAAATCAAAAATAAAAAACACCCTATTGCAAATCCGTCGTATTAAGACCTTTTCACATCCAGGGCCTCTAATATTATTTGTTTGGAGTCTCAAATTTGACTTTACCTACTGCAAAAAAAGAGCTTTGATTGCATAGAAATGATTCCAAGTAGCACATATATCGTTGATTTTATATTTATACTATATATTCAGTTATTTCTTCGTTGTATTCTTAAATTCTTAATGTAGAATTCAAATCTTTATTTTTCATCAATATAGTCAAATAAAATTTATTATTTACTTCCGGCTTGAAATTTATGGGGTTCATATATCCAGAGTAATGAACCGGAAACTAAAATTCACCCATTTGACCCTACCTTTGTAAGTAAACATCAATTGCTCTCCCCATAGAGATAAAATTTTATTTATTTTAATGTACTAGTATGAGCCTGTCCGTTCCACGGACACATGCCCCCCCCATTTATGCACAAAATGCTGGTGGTTAAATAATTTAAAAATTAAAATAAATAATGTTATTCATAACTTATGTTTGTCTATTTGAATCAAATGTAAAAGTATCTAATTTATTCCAGAACAATAATTAAAAAACCCAAGAACGTCAAAAAAATATTTGGGTAGCCTCCTGGGTTTGATAAAAAAAGTTTATGCTCGTCATAATTACTCCTAAACAGATATTTTGTACGACAATATTCCCACAGTTACGCATGCTTTGAAGACAACACAACAAATATTAGGTATGTTACAAAAGAGGGAGTGTTCTAATCTTTTTTCTCCCCCATATACTAAGTTGCTCGAACAGCTGATCGATAAGAAGATTCATGACGCATAAAACGACATAAATATGTACATCTTTCAAATAATAAATTTGATTACTTTCTCTTAAAGACATTACAAAAAAGTATCCTCATATTGTTCTAGAGGGTTTTAATTATATTGGCATTGCAAAAATTCAAGAAAAAGTCGTAACATACAGCTTCATTTAATAACTTAAAGTGACTTCCGAATTGGCTTTGACATTTGGGCCAAAAATGACCCTTCTAATTAATATAATTTTTTTTAAAGCGTAAGGAAGCTTGAAAAATTTTTTATTTTTAAAAATTGATTGAGAGCATCATTTTTTATAAGATGAAATAGTTTGTAGTCGCTAATAAATAGAAGATGTAATGAACTGCAGATTTGTGTGGCAGTTTCTGGCAAAACATCAACACCTCCAGTTGACAGAGAAAAATCTTAAAAACATCTAACAAACCTTGAATATTTATCGTATTATTAGTGAAAAAAATATATAAATTGATTGACGGAATCCATTTTTATGAGAGCAAGATGTTTGTTGTCACTAATAAATAATAAGACTATTTCTTTATCTTTAAATTGGCTTCGACGTTTTGGGCCAAAAACTCCCCTTCTAATTAATAGAGATTATTTTTGAACGTAACAAAGCTTGTACATTTTTTTATTAATTAGTGAAAAAAATGTGTCAATTGATTAAGAGCATGAGTTTTTATGAGAATTTGAAATTTGTAGGCGGTTATAAATTATGAGAAGATTGTCATGTTTTTGTTATCGTCATTATTTTCCGATCACTAAACTTCGTGCAACCACATCTAGGAAAGTATAGGTTTCCTGATTCAAACTACGACAGTCCTAAATTTAGAAACACATAAAATGAGTAAGATAGTAATAACAAACTGCGTGCGTCATATTTTATACGCCAGTCTTTAGTACGTGCAAGGACTCCTGTAACCAGGACTGCGCTCACGTGTTTCCAATATGGGTCTTTGTTTATTTAGAATTTGTATATTCTAAATGGAATGTCTCTCTTCAAGTGTTTTGCTACAAAATAAAGAGTTTTTAAAAGTATCTTGCTAGGGAAAATAATAAAAATGAGGCTATGTATTTCTAATAGAAGTGGTATTCTATTAGTACTTTAATCAAAATAAACATTAAAAACATATAAAAAAGAAAAGGCACAATCAAAAAATACAAAGTTGGTCCAAGTCTGCAAGTCAGAAGATTTTGATTGAAATTTAGCTTTTTTTTCTATTAGCTTCTGAATTCAAAAGCTGCCATTCTCTTTTTTGTTAAAAATCGGATGTCATCATTCAGTTTAGCACTTAAATTTTGACCCATGACATTAAACAAAGCAAATGAAATTCTTTGAAGAAAAGCTGACCAGAAGTGGCCTTCCTTTCACTTTACTCCCACAACATCGATAATGTCAGAGTTGAAACTGTCCTGCATCCTGTTTATGAATGTGGCAACAAATGAAGCTCTAGAGATTTAGGGTGCCAAGTAAACTGTCTTTCTCTTCAGGAGTAGCTGTGATGTAAGATAACATGGAGTGAGCATAAAGACAGGAGAGGTAGAGATGGTCGGATGGAGTCGACAACCCCCCTCTGCTCATTATGTCCATGAACTCTTTCAGGTATACATGCTGATTGTTTGAGCTATCGAAGGTTATTGAGTCTGGAGGTGTGTGTCTGATGACCATTACCTCTTGGCATGATGTACAGCTGATCTTCTTCTTCAAAGAAACCCAATATACAAGGCAACTAAGTAGAAAGTATTACTCTCTCCCTTGGAAGCTAGTTCCTAGAGGTAATCTGGTTGCCAGTTAGTCAAAAATAAGCTCAGCTTTTACCAGGTCTTCATCCTGCAGACCTTTAATTTCTGAAGTAGACAGACCTGAAAATTTAAAAAAAGTCAAATATTGTTATGATATTATTATATTGTAAAAATAAGTAATACCTAAATAAAGAAGCTTACTATTAACAAATATCTTACTTACCTGAGAATTTGACAAGACTCAGAATACGAATCTTTTTCTCTGCTTCCAGGATCTTTCTCACGCTGATGTGGTAGATACCTCCACTTAGTTGTCTGTACCAGCCAAACCTTCTTTCAATGGGATCAGACTGGAACATGCCGAGGAGTATATAGGAGAAGTCTTAATCTAGGAGAAGACACTCTACCAGATCTGCTGCAGCAAGGCACGTCTGCTTTATTCCTAGGAAGGTTTCTGAGGCCAGGTGCTTTACTGTTTGCCACTCGATGAGAAAATCGACAAAACCTCTCAAGAAAGAGAGGACAAGTTTGTTCTTCTCAGAGATTGGTTTCCGAAGCTCATCTCTCTTTTTGTAGCCAACTCCAGTTGTCTTGACGTTTAGGATATTCCACATAGTCCTGAGCTCACATTCTCCCACATGAGTGCAGTTGAAATAAGACAAGGTGAATATTATTTAGCTGTTGGTTTGATGAAGAGGAGAGCCATTTGCTCACGAATGAAAGAGAGCTTAGAAGGTTGCTTAGGTTCAATCTCTGAGGAGCTTAGAAACTTCACTAACTTGTTAAAAATGTCTTCCCAGGTCTCTGTTTGATTCAATTCTTCTTTTGCTCCAAGAATGGAAGTCAAATTGATGGCTTGAATCACAGTGTTGGCCTTGCCTTCTGAGGTGATGTGTGACACTGCCTTTTTGTCAATCAACACACCAGTGTGGTACATTTTGAATGACATATCTGTCTCAAACTGGATGCTGGCTACTACGTGGGGCCAATTTTTCATCATGAGATAGCTTCAAAAGGGCAACACTTGGTTTTGTGATGAGGATGAAGTTTGATGGGAGTGTCTCCTGGGCCAATTTGTCACACCCATGTTGCACGCGTATTTGAATTCATGTTTGTGCGTGCCCAGTACTGCTTACAGGAGTCCTTGATGAAGCCAAGATACTTAGAGACAAGGTAGGTCAGTCTAAAGCTTTAGGTCAGTGATCATTTTTTTAACCTCGCCGGGCAGATATGACGTCTAGGCGATAAATAAGGGTGAAATTTTGGTAAGAATAGAAAAGTGTGCGATGAGAAAAGAATAAATACGCATGGCATCATTGATTGAATAATATAACTAAATATTCTTCTATCAAAAACGTTATCATTCCCGCAATTGTTATTCAATATTAATATATAATAGTCGATAGAGAACTGAATAAAATGCCTAAAATAACTTCGCCTTCTGTCTGGATTTATGGAAATGGAGGCCCAGGAATTTGGGAAATACTTACCGGACGAGAAACACATGGCTTGTCAGATTTGTCGATATAAATGTGCCTTTAGTCTCCCGTCTAGAATTAAACGCCACTCATTATCCTCATCTCATAACAAGAGCATGAATATTCATCTAAAAAATCAAGTTAATGATGAATACATCAAGTCAGACTTTAACCTTGATCTCACGAAGATGTTTATTGCATGTCATATACCCTTATCCATTGCTAATCATCCGACGTTCAAAAAATTTATGGAGAAATACACGGGTAACCCCATCCCTTCCCGAGGAACCATCATTAAATTAATAGAGGATGTTGGTAACGATGTCATCTCCAAAATCAATGAAAAAGTCGAAGAGGAGGATATTTTTGTTGCTGTCGATGAAACAAAAGATAATCAGGAGCGATCATTCACTGCTTTATTGATTGGTCCTTTGGGCGGCTATTTCTTGGGTCGTCCATATCTCATCAACGTGATAGACATTAAACGTGCTAATGCCAAGAACATAATAAATTTTGTTGTTGAGAGTATTCAGGTTACTCTTGGAACCAACTTATATGCTACTCGCCTGAAGGTGTTTATTACGGATGGAGCTTCTTATTGCAAAAAAGCTGGCGAAGACCTTAAAAGATACTACCCTCAGTTGAAACATATTATCTGCGTGGCTCATGGGCTCCATAACGTTGCTGAACTTGCTCGTAAAGAGTTCCCTAGAACAAATGAATTAATATCCGAAATCAAAAAAATATTTTTGAACGCTGGACTAAGAAAACGTAGATTCGCTGCTTCTTACCAAATTACCTTACCCCCAGCTCCAGTCATTACACGTTAGGGAACTTGGTTAAAAGCAGCAGATTACTATTTCAAGCACTTCATAGTAATCAGGGAATATTTAAGTAGCCTCCATAAAAAAATGCCTTCTATAATTAAAGCAAAGGAGGTTATTACTGACGAATATATATTTGAAGAGTTCACCACTATTCATAATACTCTCAATCAAATTTCTGGGGTCATCACAGCTTTAGAAGGACGATTGCCCTTACTTGTCAGCATTACCATCGTTGAACTGCTACGAAATGATATTAAGCTAGAGCCATTCCGATCTAAATTTGACCAATTTCCTATAAGAAAATCCAGCTTACAATGAATTACGAGACCTAGCCTGTGTTGAAGATTCAATTTATAGAAATACCCCCATTGTAAATTGTGAAGTTGAGAGAATTTTCAGCGTGTTTTTTCATATTTTTAAATCTAATCATTAAATTTGATTCTATTATAGCTAAAAATATAAAGAATTGTGATACACAACTCATAAAAGGCAAAAACAACGGCTTAAATGGTCACAACTACGGGGGTAGTAGCTTTGGATGGTTCGCAACTAGTTTGTCTGACACTAGTTTCTTCACTTAAAGACTTGGGTATGATCATTAGGTTTTCCAATATTACATAGTCAATAAATATTACTTTTTTGTCACTTAAGGCTTAGCTATGGTTCATAAGCTCCAAGAAATGATGTTCAAAAAACTCATAAAAGGCAAAAACAACGGCTTAAATGGTCACAACAACGGGGGTATTTGCATTGGGTGTAGCATTATAGTTAGTAATTGTGTGTATCCTTCACTATAATAGTATGTTGTTATACAAGCATAAATCACCAGCGGAAAAATCTTGTTTTGATGCTCTTAATAAGGAGTAATATCCCCGGACATTACTACATAATTTTTATATCTAAGATAAGTAATTAAGGTTTAAAATTTTACTGCATGGATTAACTTTTCTTTTCTTAGATAAACATGAAATAAATGAAAGTGGGATTCTAGAAGCTGTTCGTACTAAGATTGGAAGAAGATATGGATTTAAATCTAACATTATTTTATGATTTTGACATTTACTTTATTATTAATAATTAAGATCTCATCGGTAGAGATATATCTATCCTGTGCACAATTGTATATGCAACTTGCACATGAGGAAAAAAGGGTGATGATATTTTTTATTAAACCCCACGTCTGGCTTGTGTTTTGCAACCTAAAGTTATGACATATTGAACTGAATTCCGATGTTAGAACAAGAAAATATTATTTGGATCAATCTATTATTTCAATATTCTGTGTTTATAATTTATTGTTATTATTAGTTATATGATTCTAATTGTTTAATTTTGTATATTTAACTTAAATGTATGATGGTTTATTTTTTAGTATGTAGATTATATTTAATTTAAGCCTTCTATTTTAAACTTGGAACTTCAAATATATTTCGAAATACTCTACTTTGTCGTTTCATTAGCTATTATTCTGAGAATAAGGTTCATAATGAATTACAATTTCATAGAATGTGACGTTTTCAAATCCACTGTAACTGATAAAAACCGTCTAAGTCAATTATACGAAGTATATCTTTATTAAACATTTTGCTAATAAATACTTTCGTTATACCCTCAAAAGTCATTTAATAAAATAATATATATATAATAATTATAATACAGCAGGCAGATGATAATCTAATCAGTATTTCAACAATAATACCATATGTCTTTCTCCCCCCCTTCTCCTCGCACGCGTTTTTCTCTACAATATTGTCAACTATAGCTATAATAAAAGTACTCCCTAGCTCAATAAAACATAATATAGTCAGCTGTTTCTGTTTACAAGTTCATTAATTATATTTATATATCCAGATATTTCATATGTATGACGTCACATAATTGGGTGTGTGTATCAATAAAATTTTCATGAAAATAGCGTCTCTGACCTACCTTGTCTCTAAGTATCTTGGATAGAGCTAGAAGAAAACAAAAACTATTGGTAGGCAGCAAAAACGGAGGAGGAAGATAAATATGTTTCTTTTTGTATATATGAGATTCTGACTATCTCTATAGACTATTCCTCTTCCTCCCTCCCCCTAACAATTTTCAAACTCTTAAAAAAAACTGATCTACTCGCACCCATACAACTTATATCAATTTTTTTTTATGTCCATTTATTTTTTGAAATACAAAAATAAATATCATTAAGTATTTATGTTCTCGAATAACTGTTTGCATTCTCGAAACGGTACTTTTAGCCAATGAGCTACAATACTATCTGGAGGAGAACAAGCTCCAATCACACTTTTTTTTTTGTGGTAAAAAACATCTTTTGAACTTTGTACAACTATAAAGCTAAAATATTTGTTGTAGTTCTATTTTCTCTCAAGATCACTTGCAAGCAACTCCTGCAGTTTAGGTAAATATTTGAAATCCCAAAAATGTGTTCTTCAACAAAAAATGATAGAGAATGAGGTAAATTATTTCATCGGTTTAATGTTCGAATCAGTGTGATTTACTCACAAGTTCGAACCATAAAAGGCAATTAAATACAATTATATTAACAACGTTACATCATATGAAAAAACATATAAAAAGTTATTCGACTTCATGACTTCATACTTGGGAATCTATCTCATACATTCATGAGAAACCTTTCTTTGCCATAGGGAATCTATCATATCATATCATTTAGTTTTCCTGTTTCTTTAGAAAGAGTTCCTTGATCAGTTTCGACTGCATCTGCCATCTTCACTTAGATATTCATGTAAAAGAAGTTCAACCCTCAGAATATGTCTCATTATTGACCCAGGAATTATTCATGAAGAAAATGAAGAGGTCTTATCGTTGTGAATAAGAATTGGATTGGAAAAAAGTCAGATTATTTATATTGAGGAATGAGTTTCGACTGGTCTCCTCATCTTCACCTAAATTGTAATGTAAAAGAAGTTCAACCATCGGAATATGTTTCCTTATTTTAATAATTATTTTTTTTTGTAAATTTCCAAGTATTTCTGAATTAGACATTCTTGGCTCATACTTATGAATTTCATTTTTTTTTCTTCATAGAATGATAATATTTAATATATCTGTTGCGATTAGATACACCGATAAATATGACCGATTCTCCCCTAAGAACTTTATCGTTGAATAATAATGTATATAGATTTTAATAGAATAAAGTTAGTATGTACTCCCTGGTCTAAGTGAGTAAGACCTCTTATTGAAACTGCCAAATATCAATAATATCTAAACACAAGAGAACAAGAAGTCCACGAAATTTCCAACATTCAAACTACTTCATGGGATGAAGGAAGAATAAATAAAATGATTTAGCACTTTTATGTGAAAACAGTTCTTATGATAAACTTTAGATATAATAGTGATATTTACATGAAATTAATTAAGACAATAAGGATGGTTTGGATGTATTTTTCTTTAAACATCCGGATTTATGGATTTGAGTTCCCTCATATTTCCATTGGATTCATTTGTGTTTATGACATGGGGACTTCCGTGATGTTAGGTATCTCATCCCTTTAGAAAATATTTTTGTCCGTGACTCGATGGATTGCATTTAATTTAATGGAAGTATCATTCATTGTGCAGATGACATTTAACGTCAAAATCTGTTATCTTATCATCCATTGGTTCAAGTACAGCTCCATCGCTCGTGATCTTATGGAATCATTATATACTTATTTAAGAACTAAGGATATGTTTAATAAAGATAAATAATACTGGAATGATATGTACGGTGAGGAGCAAATATACTTATCATTCTTCATTTGCAGCTCTTCCATTGAAACTCCTACCAATTCTACTCTATTTCGTCTCCTAATATTCTTAAAAAACTCTTTCATTGATTCGAGTCCTCAAGTGTCATTAATCTACATAACAAACAAACAACTCATATTTATGACACTGGATCCATAAATAAAGTTGTATTATTTATGTAATTATAAATGCTTAATCCTCGCTTCCGATTCCATCATCACATGTCGGTATCTTCTGCCATTTAAATAAGTAGAAGACGATCCTTGAATATGAATTTTTTGTTGTCCAAAACATATTCAACTCTTCTATTACGTACATGAAGGAAGTTAACACCTTTAGTATTTAGACTAGACTGACGTATATATGTATTAAGTTCTTACAGAGATAAAACATGTGAATATAAACGGGTTGTACACATCCCACAATATTCCCTCCAGAATATGCTTCGAGATTATAATAAATGAAATACTTATTCTGAGAATGAAAGTATACAAAAATAAAGATGGTAAAAACATGAGTATTTGGAATTGAAATAAAATAAATCAAATAAAAGTAATCATACAAAATTTAAATGGTAAAAATACACGCATTTGAAATTAAAATGATAAAATTAATGATCTGAATTTAATCTGAGACGCAGAGACGATATGTTTTGAAACACCGGAAGAATGTCTGTTATTCCAAACGCTGGATTCAGTCGATCTACAGAAACAAAACCACTTTAAAGGTACGTTTAGACAAAATCTTGAAAGCACCATTGTACACCAGAGCGAAGGTCGGTTTAATTGGTTTGTTTTTAACCAACACATGTGTAGCTCGTTTGAGGGAGTCAAATACGGACTGTATTCTATGAGGTGGATCTGATATCGTTCGTGGAGGTGTATGCCTGATGTTTTGGAATTTCTCTAACAGATTTCGATCATTTTGAGTACCGGTAGATTCTACCAAAGACAGAGGAAGACGCAGTGCAGATCCCAAAAGATGGTGTATAGGAGAGAACGAAGTCCAAGGAGGACGAAATGTAGGGATTGCAACCAAGATTCTCCTTCTTGTTGCATCCTGGACAAGATAGCAGTTTTTAGTGTTCAATCAAACCTTTCTATAATCCCATTTGGCTCAAGATGGCAAGAAGTAGTTAACAAGGTTTTCGCACCGTGGAGTTGTCCTAACAGTTTCCATAGTGTCCCGTAAACTGAGCCCCTCTGTCCGAGTGAATGGACTCGGGTACACCAAATCTTAAAACCCAACCAGAAAAGAAGGTGTTGACTATGCTTTCGGCCGTCGTATCCACCATCATCAGGGCTTCAGCCCATCTAATTGACATGTCAAGAACGGTGAGAAGAAATTTATAACCTTTCGTGAGAGTAAGTGAATCTGCCAGGATTCTTATCGAAGGGTGTTGCTCCTGAAGGTCTTAGATGAATAACGCTTTTATTCTTTTGACATGCGAGGTAAGCCTCGACCCAAGTTTTGAACTCATTTCTCAAACTAGGCCAGGCGAAAGACTTTGATATCTCTCGCAGTGTTGACTTAAGCCTGGGATGTAAAAGATCATGGGCAGCATGAAACACGTTTTTCTTAGTTCTTCTGAGGAAATGATGGCTCTACAATTATCCCCTGATACAAAACTCATTAAATTATTCATCCGAAGCTCTTCGTCACGAAGTGTTTTGATTTAAACTCTAACATTCGAGGATCAGAAATGGCCTGGTCCGAGAGATGTCATCCAAGAGTGGAAATGATTCCACTCAAACCGGTTCCAGGAGTCGGGATAAGGTGTTTGCGACAACGTTTGACTTTCCCGATTTATGTACTATACTGCAATGAAATTCAGAAATAAATGAAAACGCTCTGAATTGCTTTGACTTCCAAGAAGGATTCTAAGATTCGAGAGCTGAAGTCAAAAGTTTATGCTCCAAGAACACCGTGAACTGTACTCCCTCCAACGCCCACCGAAAGTGAGATAATGCCTCCCTGACAGCAAGGAGTTTTCTATCAAATGCTGAATATTTTTGTTGTGTCGAAGTGAGGGATCTTGACCAAAAGGCAAACGGGACCCAAGTGTTTCCACGCCGTTGCTCCAGTGAAGCGCCATTCCGTATAAAGACGCGTCAATTGTTAGAACCAAGGGTGCTTTATCTTGTCTAGACGCCAGAAAAGTGCGCCTTGCTAGATTGGATTTGATTTCATCGAATGCTCTCTGCTGTGGGAGTCTCATTCAAATATCTTATCCCCACGCAACAACGGATGAAGAGAACCGGTATGTCTAGCCAGGTTCGGTATAAACCTGGAGTAATATTTTACCATTCCCAGGAATGATTGTAATTTTTTGCGGAACTTCGGTGGGGGAATTATCAGATGGGGATTCTTACGAGTGGTTATTCGGCATTGTATAGACGGGATCACCAATGAAGGAAGTTAACACCTTTAGTATTCAGACTAGACTGGCGTATATATTATAAAGTTATTACAGAGATAAAACATGTGAATATAAACGGGTTGTACAGATCCAATATACATATATAGTTCATTCCGTCATATGTAATAAATATGTTAATAAATTATAAGTGATGTTATATCTTCAGTAAACTTATATTGGAAAATATTGATTTCGTTTCACATATTTAAAAAGTTATTGAGTGGGGAGTTATTTTCTGAATTACTAAATTACTTGTCTTCATATTTGAATATCACAATTGAGGATTTAGGATTTTTATATCAATATTAAATAAATAAAATACGGATTGCACTAAATACTTAGGATGTGACAAAACAGTATATAAGAACAATTATTTCCGCATTCATTTATAATAAATTATATTCCTTGAAAATTGTCGACCATATAAATATGACATTAACACTTAAAATTATTTTCTTACTTATCAATTGTAAATAATGGTGTAATACATTTATAAAAATATATATTTATATATGTGCTTCATTAATTTATGTTTATATTTTTATTTTGTATTAATTGTTTAGACTTATATCATATTTCATAATTTATTATCTTAACTCGATTTAAGATTATTACAATTATATACTTCTAAATATCTAGGTATTTAGTACAAATGTAAGATTTTTTTTTTCGATTCTCATTAGTGACAATGCTTAATTCATAGATGTCTTTGTATTGAAATCCATCGATATTGTGTTCAATGATTCGTTCCAGAATGCTGTAGTATTTACAAGGTATTGGAGTCTTTAAAAAAATCCGTGTAGTGCTTATTTTTCTTAGCGTGTACGTTTTGTAATTCAATATTTTCATAATTTAATTTTATTCGATTACTTGTTTAAATATTATAATAATATGAAAGATTATAGATAATTTGTCGATATATTTGATTTAAACAATATGTGTACAATTGTTTAATTTAGTAAGATAAATTATATCAGGAAATTGATGATGAAGATTCCAACTGTTATTCAAACATTTGATTAGAAATGAATAGAACCCCATTTAAACCTAAAATTGAGAGCGAGAATAAAATTTCAACTATCCTCTGTCGCTGTCTCCAATTTCGATATAGAAAGAGAAAGTATGACGTGTGGGCAAACTTATACAGTGTACCTGTTTTTTATCCCTAAAATACAAGTAATCATCGTTATGAATTAATTATATTATTAAATTATCAATAGAGGATATAAATTATTATTTGAATGAAGCTTACTATATAATGTTGTACAAACCATATTTGAAGTTGATACTTTATTTTGAAAGGCAAATTCAATAGTTTAAATCATAAGTTTATTGATTTTTTTTAAAGTTTACTTTAGAAAACACTTTAAAATATATTTACTTTGATTTTGAGTTGTAAACATTAAGTCAATCCATCATTTTTGCTCAAAAACAATGTCTTAGGATTTCAAATATTATCCCAAAATGGAAGAGATCCTTAAAATACCACGTGATATTGACAGAAAATAGCAACTAGTTGTAATTAATTACGACAAGTAATATAATTATAGCTTAATAATTGTTCTTATGAGTTTAAAGAAGAATAAATTTTTTTAAGGAGTTTTTTTCTCTAAAAAAAGGTTATATGTGGATTTTTTATTTTTGTATATTTTTGGATATCTTTTCTAAAAAAATGGTGATTTGTTTTTTGAAAAAAAAATCAAGCCCCCCAAAAAAAAAAAAATATATATATAATCCTTCGGACGCCCCTTCCACCCTATTTTAAATTTCAAACTCCACCAATGCTTCTCTGTAATGATCAACCTCTTTTCCTAAAATTTATAGTTAAATTAACAATAATTAAGCCTAGGAAATAACTTATTTTAAGTCATATACTATGACGTCACTAAATAACCTCTAATTTCACTAGCTGATTGTAGAGGAATGTGTATGGTGACGTCATAAAACAAACTCTCTTCATTTTAATATATTTTTATAATTTCAAGTTAACATAATTTCGATTTTCATACATTTTAATAGAAAAATGCTTCCGCTATCCTTACTTCGGACAGCTCAGAACCATCCAATGTTGGTAGAGCTTAAGAATGGTGAGACTTATAATGGACATTTAGTTTCCTGTGATAATCGAATGAATATAAGTTTGAAGGAAGTGATTTGTACATCCAGGGACGGAGATCGCTTTTGGCGTATGCAAGAGTGCTACATTCGAGGATCCACCATTAAATATCTACGTATTCCAGACGATGTAATTAATTATCTTATTTTAAGTATATGCTATATAGCTAGTGACATGTAGATTTGGGTTCATTGGTTTATAACTAGATATGGAAAAGAGACCAAATTAGTTCATATCTCACCTTGAATAGTATACCATGCTTTTATGCAATTTATTGGAGAATAAACGGTGGTTTTTGGTCATGAATAGTGTAATAACATGTGGTGCGTCAACACAAAAAACAATCTTGAATTAATATCTTGAAAGGGAGAGATTCCCAATGTATTAAATCCAATTGCATACAGGCTAATATATCATAAACATATTTGTCTCAATTATAAGCTTTGTATTCCTGGGATTATTTAAGATGTTTACTATTGTTTAAAACAATCATTTGATTTATGTGATTAAATTTTTGTCCCCGATAATATCACCCCTTTAAAATTGAGTTATGTATCCTTAAAATTATGAAAGGGGATTTTCTTGGAACCTTTAAGTGTTTAATTTGAGGTGCATTCAAAGGATTAATTATAATATTTCATTAACAGAAATAGAAAATAATTAGGTGAACAATACAATTTCAAATTCAATTTAGACACTAAATCATTTTTGCTTGTGCTGACGAGTCGTATATATAACTTAAATTTTATTTGTTAATTTATGAAGTTGATTACTTCATCAGCGATAAAATAAGTGTAAATTTTAATTTTATAAAAATGATTTGTACTAAATTGCTGATTGTTTAAAATCCATGATAATAATTTTTTAGTTACACTCTAAAAACTTACTTTCTTTAATTTAGGTCATTGAAATGGTGAAGGACGACGTTATGACAAAGGGATCTGGACGCGTTGGAGGCCGTGGAAGAGGTCGTGGAGGATTTAATGTTGGAGGCCGTGGCCGTAATAGAGGAGGTGGTGGTCGTGGTGGATCTGGTAATCGTGGAGGAGGGAATCGCTAAATTTGTAAATGAGGAGGAGGTCAATAAATAAAAATAACTCCCTTGTACAAATATTTGATGCATATATATTTCATATGACAAAATAATAATAATAATCATATTAATAAATGCTCCGAAGTTATGTGATGAAACGATGGCGAACAAGGTGACGTTATTAATCATAATGACCCATTAATTTGTTTTACATTGAAATTAAAAAAAATAAAATAATTATAAAATAAACAAAAAGGATAATTTAAATAAGAAGCTCTAATGTTGGCCAAAAAAAGGATTGTTATAATTGGCAGGTGTTTCCTGGTTAAAAGGCATCTGAGCAGAGGCCGCTGATCCTACCATATTCTAAAATAAAAAGAATGAAATAAAATAATACTGAAGAAAAATGTCTGCATCTGTGTGACCTTTAAACAGGTACGGTTTTAGCGTGAGTGGGCTCTGGAACAAGGATAAATGTAAATGTAGGGCTTGTTCTATCATTTTTTTAAATTCTCAAGTGGCATTTTTTAACTATTACTTCATGTTTCCTTGGAACGTATTTATGTTTTAAAATTTCCTTTTTTAATTAACTGTATCTATTTGGGTAACCTTTTTTTATAAAACAAATTTTATTTACTTTTTAAAAATGACTATTTTTCTAGAGAAGGTCGTTATAATATGTTGTTGTTTTTTTTTAATTTCCTCTCTGTGTATACATTTAAATTTTAAAAGTATTCCATCCAGCACGGGATGCTAGTCAAGAGCCGAGCCTGGGTTGTGTCATTTTATGCACCCTATAACCGGTCCTGCCTGTATGGTCAAGCAGACGCATGAAATAAATAAAAAATAATTAACAAAAATAACTAAAAACTTAAACAAATGAAAAATAAATAAAAAAACGTGGCGAGGATGAGGGAGTTGGGTGTCGTGAATACAAATTGTCATAAATTCCTACTACTTAAAAAACTCATCATCAAAGGGATCTTCCTTAATTTCGAATATATTAACAGAATCTGATTTAGTGAAATTTGGTGTAATAGATGAAACTTTAGCAGTGACTTTGAAGCTGTTTTCATCTAAAATATTTGGCGAATCAAAAATGTCTCTCTCTGATTCGTTGATGATAAGGGACGATGAGAGAACATCACTTAGACTCCCTGTTTCCTCATTTTGTCGAGTTGAGGATGGGGGAATAAAATTATCATTGAAGGGATTTGGTGTATAGCTGTACTCTCCTGAAGAAAGATGTCGACTTCGACCCTCTTTCGTATGGGAAAAGTTGTCACTATTACAACTTCCTCTGAGCGACTCATTTCTTGAAAAGGAAGCGTATCTACTCGAAGAATCTGAACTTTCGAAACCATCGTCTGCTGTATATTTTGTAGAGTATTGTCTGAATCTTAATGGATTCAAGTTATTTTTTTTGGATAAGTGAGCAACAGGAGCTTCTTCCTTATCCCACTTTGGGTTATCAGTTAAATTATTAGGCGAGGCAGATATGTCCTCCTCAAAAGTAGTCCAGCCGCCTGGATTATTAACTACTGGTTCAGAAGATGAACCAAACGCATCTGAGAAGTTATCTTCAAATTGAGTATTACTTGGACATCGAGAAGCACTTTCATCACACAATGGAACCTGGGAGTCTCTTTTGTGATTCATTGTTTGATTCACTTCTAGTTCTTCTTCTTCGTCATCATCCACTGAATGAGGGACATCATCCTCATCTTCAGATTGATTATCATCAGACTCAGACCTTGAACAAGGACTTCCTTCACTTGAGCACACAGGCGGAGGATCAAAGTATTGTCGAGTTTCCTTATCCTCTTGTGATTCTTCATCGCTTATCACATTGTCTTCTGATGGAGTTGGAGAACGAGGTCGGAAATTTTCTTCTTCATCTTCTTCTTCGTATTCATTGTCTTGATCTGAATCCAAATTTTCATTCATTCCGGGAATTTTGTCGTCATCTTCATCATCTACTTCTTCTTCGTCGTCCTCGTCAATTTCATCTTCAGGGTCACTTGGATTTTTCCAAGCCCTCATTACTTCATCTTCAAGAGCTAATTCTCTTAGAACAGCGTATTTATCATAAGTACTATTCGAACATTTGGAATTTCTTTTCTCCCCCGTGAATTGAGCTGATGTATAGTCATTATCAGTGTTGCTGCTTATGATGACATTTGTGTTAGTGGTAATAGAGGGAGGATTATCTTTAATTTTGCTAAATTCTGGAGAGAAGGCATTTAATTCAGGATGATTATTATTCAAAGTTGAATTCATTGTTTCCTCTGGTACTTCCATTTCATTTTTTTTATTGGGTAACACAAAATTATCTGAGAAAGAGGGTTTCATTGATGATTCTGATATAGGAAGAGACTCATGTTCGATGTCCTCACTACTGGTATTGTGAATGAATGGAAAAGAGTCACCGGAATTGTTTTGATTTAATTTAATTTGCTGTGACACGAAATCTACCAACTCAATTATAGACATTCCCTGTAATTGATAAGGGAGCTGCCCTGAAGTCATTTTATCATTCAATTCCATTACACTCATTTTGCTCAGCTCTTCAATAGAAACAAAAGATGATGATGCATTACTTGGAACTGAAGTATGATTTTGAGACTGCTGATAACTAGTATTAACGGATGGGGGATCCAAGGGAAAGTCATATATGTTATCTGGCTTTGATATTGGAGGATTTATAGTCGTACAAGATGAAGACATTAATTTCCATGAATTTTGTTGACCCATAGGTTTCTTAGGGGGTAGCGGAGGAGGGGAAATGGTTGAAGTTTTGGAAGGTCTTTCGGGTAATTTTGGAGGAGTGTCCTGGGATTGATCAATTTCGCTATGATCACATATTTTCTTTGTAGAAGGATAGATTGAAGGTATTCCCAAATTAACAGAATTACTCATAATATTTGTACTAGTACTAGGGAATATGTCTCGTCGATATCGTCGAGGAGATGCCTCTAGATGAGGAATTGAACCATAATTATCAACGTTACTGGAACTATCATCAGGGGGAAGAGATACCTTTAGATGACCATAATTATAACTCGAACTTCCGTCATCGCTTGAATCCATTCTAAGAGTTGGAATTCCAATTGAAGGTGTTTTTCTATTATCTTTGGATGAGCCACTTCGGCTGCCACAATGCCACATAGTTGGTGAGTCGGCTGAAAAATTATCTGAAAAAGAATTTGGATGTACCTTAGGAGGGACATGCTCTCCTATGTTGGGTCCAAAAGCGCCCATTCCAGAAAAAGATCCTATACTAGAAGAAAGAACATCTGATCCAGGAGAAGAAGTACGCTCATTAATACGAGACGGAGGAGTCTTTGGTTCATTGAAAAAGTCTTTTGTATCCATATAGGGCTTGCTTTTACTAGTTCCAAGAGGATCTAGATCCGTAAATTGTGGTATGGTACCAGAGTTATCAAACTAAGATAAGAGCAAAAATAAGATACTATTTTTTTCCAATGATTTTGTTAATTTATTTTACCAATTTGTTGTTCAGCATTCCCATCCCCATGAGCTGATTGTTTATATTTCCATGTACTGATTTCGACGTCAAATCATTTGGATCTCCACGAGTGGATGAAATAAACATATGAATTAAATTTTAATAGAAAGATATAGTTGAGTATCTTATTACCTTGGGTATGTGAATGAAATCCAGCGATTTTATTCGTTTCATCAAAGGACTCAAAGGGTTTATATTTATCTGAAGGTTTAAAATTATTCAGAGTGTTATTGATAATGTTCATGTTTGTGGGTGTTTTAGATGTTTGAACCATGGGAGCGTTGTTGTTGTTGACATGAAGCATTGGTGAAGCAGAATGCATTGGTGGTGTATTTTGAGGATGTGTTCCATAAATTGGCTCGTGCCCAGTTACTGTAATGGGTCTTGATGTTCTTCCGCCCGATTTTGAAGGTGGCGGGGGTAAGAAAGGAGCTGCTCCAAATGCATCAGAGCCTGATATAGTCGTGACGGGATTCATATTCATGATAGCTGCAGGTCGTTTGTTGAGTGTGACATGAGTTTCAAAGGATAGTTGTTGTGCAGGAATAGGATTATTGCGAACTCCAAGGGGGATCATAGAATCAGTTTGAAAACTCATGGGGGCAGTTGGGGCAATTTTATCAATTTGTCTTATCCCAGCTTGGATATGGGTTAATTCATCTTGGAGGCCCAACAAGTCCGAAAGAGCACCCACATTTGAATGATTCATTCCTGGGTCTAGAGGGTGAGAGGAGGTATCAGGTAAATTATTGGAAGGAGTTGTTCCAGATATCACGTCCGGCTTCTTAGTATCCTCTCTTTTGTTATTAATCGGGTTGCTATCCAATTGTTTCTTGGTTTGTTCAATTTCCTGTTGTTTCATATCAAATACGACTTGAAATAAATCTCTCATTGCAACAACCACCTAAAAAAAGATGTAAAAAAGATTATGAACATGGAGGAAGATCTTTATTTATACTTGTGCAGCGGCTTTCTCGGTTTTTATCCCAAAGAAACGATGTCCATTTTCAGGGGAACCATAAATATAGCCAAATGCTCGAGAATCTGCCATATCCTGTGCAATAAAACTAATTTTGTGGACTGGATGATGATATAAGCAATCCTTAAAAGTATGAAGCAGAGGAAATCACATAAAGCTACTTCAGAAATGATCTTTTTAATTACCCCATTTTTTTCATCACGAATCTTGAGTCCATCCACTGCTATATGAATAATTATCCTTTGTTTATGTTCTCCTGATGCCTTCACAGCAATTTTTAATTCCTGCAACGCATCTTGGCACATGCGATCTCCTCTTGCATTTTGAACTTCCAAAACTCCGATTAACTTCCCTTTGAATGTCTGTCCCTCACCCATGAACTTTTGTTCATTCCCCATTCGCCCTGAAATGAAGATAAAATGGTTTAAATATATTAGTAGTATCTCACTTTCTCATATAATTTATCTGAGAAACAATGTATATAGTAACATACATTTGTTTGGACTGTTTTTACAACGTCTCCCAAGAGTTGAAAAACTATGCATCATATTGAATGAACAAGGAGAGTAGAACTCTGGGTACAGATATCAATGAGTGATCACACGATCACCATGTCATGTCAAGCCAAAAAAACAGATTCACTCCACTACATCAAGTACATTTAGGATTAATAACATAAATGTATGAAGAATATCGGGAAACACTAAGGATTCACATATTTTTAAGAGTAATATCGTCAGCTGATATGATAGACACATCTTGGAACATCTATTTCATTCATTTTTCCCCCCGAGGAAGGGCTATTGTTGTAAGGGAGGGGGGGGGTGAAAGGCTCGTAAAAAGTGTCCTTTCACATTTACTCCTTCCTTATCATCATACAAGTATTGGAAAGCTCTGCGCAAGCGTGTAGCTTTAAAATTGAATACAGTATACGGTAGAAAAAAACTTTTTCTTCTTAAATAAGAAAAAAAGGAAAGCTTATCTCCCTCTGATTTATGGATGTGGCACCAATTTCAAAAATTACATGTCCATTTAATATATGTACAGGGTTGAATAGATACATCCGGAGTATTTAAACTTTTTCTTATAAAATCGAAAAATTTGGCAAAGATATACCATTTTGAATTATCAAATGAACTGAAAAGTCCCAGGCTTAAGAAAGAAAACACTTTTTTTGTTTCGTTTAAAATTGAAGATTCGTACTAACTAAAAATAAGGCGAATTAAAAAATAGCTCCATCTATGTACGAAGCCTGGGACTTTTCAGTCCAATTCCTGAAATTATATTTGCATTTACGGAAAAATACAATTAGAGCTATTTAATTGTCCCCAATGCCATCAATTTAGAAAGTCCTTCTAAGGCCACATCTTTAAAAGATATGTTCCTCTGAGTAACAAATGGGAAGCATTGTTTGACTAATAAATTTTATTGGACAAACAATCATATTAGTGAAGCGATAATATGAATTGGACCGGGGAAAGATGTTCAGAGTGATAGCTAACAAAAGGGCTAAGCAATGGGTTGAAAAGAGTTATAGGGACTAATTCTACTAATGAATTAACAAAAATGAGCAGATGCAAGAACTGTATATCCTTTTTTAATTGCTAAAGTGTGATTTTCTTCACTAAAATCCCACCCAATGCTTTGATTACGGTTGTAACTGGAGGGAGCAAAAGTTAGTGACTCTGCACAAAATTATCAACTAGATAAACGAATATTAAGATTTTTTTTTAAACGATTCAAAGCTTCCTTTACTGTCATGTAAAGCCTATTCAGTTAATCAGTGGTTTAAATTTTCTCATATTTTTAAATTAAGAATTTTATTTATCCAAATAATAGAAAAAATTTGTTTTTGTGAAAATCTGTAAAAATCGAAGATATTTGGTTTTTTGAATCCAGATTTTTGTATTGTTGGTTAGAAATTGAGAATATTTTTTTTAATACAAAATAACTAAATAACTATTTTTGATGAAGTTTATAAAAATATATATGATTATTTCCATGTTACATTTCTAAAAATTTTATTCCTAATTTTTTCTATTCACGAAGTTTTATAACTTTTTAGATGACGCAATAGTGGGAAGTGATAAGTAGGAAATTTGCATTTTTTTTCTGTTTAAGGATCCTGGATTATTTACTTGGAATTACATACATGTAATTTTTGAGGCAAAATGTTTTAAAATTTCTTAAATAGAGGATTCCAAAACTCATAAATAAAATATGAAACTTATGGCGTTAAAGGGAAAATAGGAAGAATCCAAATTTTTTATAAGATGAGAAAAAATATGATATTCTTCTTAAAAAAGATCAGACAGAAGTTTTAAAAGGAAATTTGCCTTCCCAATTTTGGGACGGGGATATAGATAAATATGTTATTAATAAATATTATATCTGACAGTTGGAAAAAAATTAAAAGGCCTTCGTATTTTATTTTTAAAAAATGATTCGAAATAAGGTTCCAAAGGGCCACACAATTATATTTGATACAAAAAATAAGGAACGAAATTTCTTTTTTTTAATAGAAATAAATATTATCTTCTTAAAAAACCGTCATTAAAGGAAATATTGCCACAGTTTTTTTACAGAAAAAAAGATTCAATAAATTCAATAAAAAATTATTTCTAAAAATAAAAGTAATTTGATTAATATAAGAAAAATGAAAGAGTCCATATTTCATTTTCCAAGAAGGTCATTCCATATTATCAGCTGAAAAATTAGAAAAAAAAATTAACACAACCACCCTTCCAAGAAAAATCCGTGTCTGATCATTTTGGCGTAATCATTTTAACCACCGGTAAATTTACTATATTTTTTCGCATGACATATTCGCAGTTTTTTTATGTTTTAACTTGATCTTTAATCTAGGCTCTAGATCAGAAAAAAATAAAAAGAGAATAGTGAGGAAATAAAGCAGGAACAGTGTTTATAACA
The DNA here is from genome assembly GCF_016086655.4 of Lepeophtheirus salmonis. Lineage (NCBI taxonomy): Eukaryota > Metazoa > Arthropoda > Copepoda > Siphonostomatoida > Caligidae > Lepeophtheirus > Lepeophtheirus salmonis. The sequence continues at coordinate 27,940,040 of NC_052136.2, forward strand.
ACGAATGCGTAAGAATCCAGGATCATGAGTCTACTTTGTGCGGCAGCGAATTGTGCAGTAATTGATTCCCGTGTACAATTTTGCCCAAATTTAAGAAAATAAAAGAGGCACAGAATATAAATTTGTACTAGTTTATTGGGATGCCATTAACTATATCATTTCTCAAAAAGATATCCCTTAGCCGCCAGCATGGCCTCGATCCTTTGGCGGAAGGCCAAGCACGTCTTCCTTGCAAAGTCTTCGCTCATTTCCTCTTATTACTTGTCCACTGTAGCCTTCAGGGACTCCACATTGGGTTGAGAAGTCGCACAACCTTCCTCTCAATTGCACCCCACACCCTGGTAGTGGGGGTGGGGTGAAATCCGGGCTTGACGGTGGTCAAAAGTCCTTTGAACAGAATCCCTTCAGGGGCGACCGTAGGATTATAATTTGCAGGGACTTGGTTTTTGGATTTTCTTCCAAAAAAAATCAAAAAAATTTCAAATGTTAAATTTGTAGGAAATAAAATTTCAAACTTTAAAAATCTTTTTAAATTTCAAATATCAAATTTCACTTTTAAATTTCTTTTTTAAATTGGCCATCTTTCTCATGCTCTTCTTGGGCTCCTCTCTATCTTCTCCTTCACCGAGTCCAAAAAGGCTGGAGACCGAATTTTGTTGAGTCTACTGCTGCCAGGACTCCGTGCGAGGCTCAGACCATCCTTTTTTTTTAGCTTTTTTACCTTGAAGACGAGCCTCTCCGAGCAGCTGACAGTTTCTGCCACCTTGACATAGGCGTCGAGCAAATCAGATATTCTTTTTCCTTAAACCTCCATCGTCGCTCTCGATCGTAATACGAATGTTGTTTTAAAAAAAATTGTTCTAATTGGATTATAGAATTAGCTCATGTAACATAGATTAGTTTAAAATAAGGGGTTCGAGCTTTAAACAAGTTTAAATACTACTTCATGATTCGTTGCCGCACACTGTATTTCGAAAAGGTTGATTGACTTGTGGCACTTTAATTAATCATAGTCCTTATCTTAGTTGAGGCTTGAAGAAATGTAAGAAAACTTCTTCGACAGAAAGAATGGAATATTTTAACATCCTTTTTAAATGTTCGCTTAATTGGTTGGATGGAGTTGCAGTGATTAAGCATGAGTATACATTATGGTATTACAATCTGACCTAGGAACCGTCTTTGAAGTCCATAACATTAAGGTTCTATATTTCCTTCTGTAGGAACGACCGAGTGTCAAACCTATTCACATTGGGAATAATTTCTCCCAACCGCATTGTCCATTAAGCAACGTCGTTCCATTTTAACAGTATAGACTCAATGAAAAGTTCAAATCTATATTATAAAAACATAAAGAGGTTGCGAATATGTCCTTTGGAAAAATCTGTAAGAGGCGACATTTGTTCGTGCCAAAATCATCTAGACCTAGATAGTGTTGTTTCATTCCATATTTATTCGGTCCAATCCAGCCTTAGGACCAGCCCTTAAGACCTTCCGACTGACAGTTGTACAACTGATTTAAAAAAAATTAAGTGACGACATTAAGGACTCAATAAGTTTTAAATCCTGATATGCAAGACTGAACTGGACAGAACTACAGTCTTTAGTCCTTAATGAGGATAGACAAAACACTACCTAGAACCGAAAAATTCAATCAGCAGCTCTGGTTTTAAGTAGAGATGTACCGATATTAAAATTTCAGCCAAGTTTCGATACCATCTTTACGAAGAATGCCGATTCTGATACTGATTCTTTATTAATATTATGTATAAATGAATTACATAAACAAATAACAAAATGAGTCATTTTTTTTAATGTTTCACTTTTTATCAATTAGAAGTTACCAAGAAAATACGTCAATATTTTAATCATACCGGTAGGAGCCTCTAGTTTTAAACCTAGATTGATTTATACCATGATCCTCACTTTCTTTTATTTGCTGACCATATAAAATAATAAATAAATATATATATATTTTGGCTTAACAATGTATATAAATAAGTAAGCACAGGTATCGGTGGAATCGGCATTATTGAGCTGATTCTGATACTTCAAAAAGGTCGATTTTTGTCGATTTCGATGCATCGGTACCCCCTAGTTTTAAGGACTAACGGGTATTTGAATAATGTCTAAAGAGTATGAAGAGTGTAGATTTTAAGTTTATCATTCGACGATAGTCTTATCAAAAATGTTTGTGGTGAAGTTGAGGGCAAGAGAGAGGGAGGGAAACCCGGAATATGTACATTTCTATGTAACTATATGTTCTGCAGAAACTCCCCATTCTAACCTACAGGGTGTTTGATGCACTTCAAAAAATAATTCAATGTTAAAAAAAAAAACAAGGCTACCAATCAATAACTTTTAATAACTTTTTTTTATAATCGTAGATAACAACATTTGAAATATTGTCCTAAAAAAAAACATAGAAAACCCCAACGTCACAACTTCATAATTATAATTTAGCAATTACATGATTTGTGACCCGTTAATACAAAAGGAAGCATGGATAATTTTTCTCGAAAGTGAATTCGGATTATTTCTGTATTTTGAATCAAATTATCTTGCATTTTTATATATGAATTATTTGGATAAATCCTTCGGAGGACCCGCGTATTGCAAATTAAAGATCGTAAACATTATCCATTAGTTTGAAGGGAGGAAAAAATTAACTACAAAATACATTATATTTGAAATGTCATATCGGAACTAAGCAAAGTTTAATATATCAAATGAATATTCCCATGTCAATGAAATAATGGGGCGTTTATTGGGTATGAAGTTAAACATTAAATTGGGGATTATTCATTTTCTTGATTTTTGTTCAAGATGGTTTTCACAGTACATGCTTAAGAAGCGTCCGTAGAATTATATTTAGGGGGGTTTGGTTTTGGGAATCTTTTGGAAAAAAAATTATCAAAATTAAAAATTTTGGAATTTTTTTTCAAAAATCCTCAGCTATTCACACAAAATTAAAATTTTTACTCTGCTGTATAATTTGCCCGATGACTAAAAAAATATAGAAGGCTACATCCCCTCCTGTGGACGACCCTGTATTTAGTTAATAGGAATGCCTTCACCCCTCAAAATATTGGGTTAAAAAATAAGAGAGTTATTTATATTGATAGTACCTTTTATATCTGGCTGAGAGGGAGTATTTAATCTTAGAGGCTTTGGGGGTTGCTCATCTCCCATTGGCTTAGCATCCTCGTTCTCAGGAGTCTGTGGAGGAGTATCCACACTTCTCTTGAACCAACGGGGTATATATGTCCTTTGTTTCTTCTCTACCTTATTCTCTAATCAAATATAATGGAATTTATTAATAAACCCATATATGCCTATATTAAAAACATCCTTACCTTCAGATTTTGAAGTACACATACTTTCAGCTTCCTTTTGTACCGTCTCCGGACTCTGTTTGTCGGCCTTTTCTTCTTCCTTTGAATGATCTCCTATATTGAAGGACACATTTAAATCCTTTTCATGGAAAAAACTTAAATCCAAGGACTGCTGCTCTGTAGGAGTAGCTTGATTGACTGGTTCTTCAGGAATAGCCATTTGAGGAGAGGAAAAAGATGGGTTAAGCGCTCTAGATCCATAATCTTTGATAAAATTGTTCAACATGTCAGGTGTGATGGCAAAATGTTGCCCTTGATCCATTGGAGCAGATGTAGAAAGGCCCCAAAAGTTTTGCTGTCCCATGTGAGGAGAGGGGATCTGCTGTTGTTGTTGAGGCGAGGGAAATGAAGTGTTTCTCATCATAGGTATGGCCTGAGAAGGAGGCTGGGATGAAAGACCAGCAAGTGTGTTAGGCCTCGCTGGAGCTGTATTAAAACCTCCTGACATATTTTGCTGTCCTTGTAATGGAGCATCGAAAGGCCCTTGCCATTGGCTCAGGGGCTTATTCACATTGTATAGAGCGTTGAGGTCTAACTGGCTTCCAGAACCTGTTATCATTAAGTCAGATTTTTTATTGTTCATGATGAATTAATGATTCGATGTGAGGATATCCTATAGTAAATTAACCTTGATATTAGAGAGAAACTGAGTTGAATAGTACTTTTAACGGAACTGATAAAAGCAATACTTTTGACTGAAATATTTAGTAATTTTAAACCTCACATCAATCAGCTCAGTATAAGTACATAAAAACCTCATTAATTAATTCGGGCGTGCATGATATTTTAATGACTTATTTTGCTTTTGAGGAAAAGTGTAGAGAGGAGGAAAAATATAAATATCAAATACTTTGATGATTGAATAATATAATTTTAATTTCATTATTCTGGATGCAGCTTCATGAAAAGTTACCTAGATCTTACAGAACAGGATCAGCTGTTGGTCTATTCTTTTTTAATATTAAAACTCGTTAAGAAATATCAGACAGCACAATTTTTAGGATTGTAAATTTTAATCATTTTTGGCATACGAGTTTTGTTGCCGTTGGCAACTTGAACCGTGTTTTTATCTTCCAAAACTGTTATCATTATTCTTTCATTTTTGTGGAGAAAATATATAAGTAAACATTTTCGGTGTGGTAGAACAGAAACCGAAATTAAAATGGTAACCCCGACTAGCGTCACTTAACTGCCAAAACGTTTTATTAGATTAACTGCTAGTAAGGGGGGAGGGAATCCTTCTCCGTATTAAGCAAGCAAATAGACATAAATTATACCCATATCAATCTTCAATTCTAAAATCATCGTTTTGGGCGTACATGGGATCCGATTGCCCCCTACAGCATCTAATTTTAGAGTTATAAAATCAAATTACGACATATTTTCTTAAATCAGGAGGACCGTTACCAAGGGGGCACCCCCAATGGATTATTAGAAATTTATTATCATAAAGAATATACTATTCTGTAAATCCAAAAAACAAAGGTTAATAGAAATACAAGGTTAGACCATCATGTAATCGGGCTTGCTAAATTTTCAATCTGATGAATTGTACCGACTGCTGGGCAAGACAAGCAGATTTTGACAAAACAAACAACCACTCATAGTCTATTACGTCACTATTGGTAGAATTTTCAATTTAATGTATCGTACCTACTACTGAGCAAGACAAACAGATTTTAAAAAAAAAACACACAACCACTCATTTACTATGACGTCAATATTAAAAGCTTGGTGGAAGTCAAACATCAGTCGTAAACACACTATGGTATAACCTTGTATTTCTATTAACCTTGATAAAAATGATATCATTTTGACAAAAACGTCATTCAATTCAATATTGAAAAAAATTTAGCGTACGTACCCCAAAAAAAAAGGTAATTAAGATACTTATGAATTTCAGCTTAGTTTACAATCTTTATTTCATTGAAGCAACTTATATTGATAAATAAAATGTATCATTCTTTTATTGTGACGATCAATTTTGATTACTTTAAGTGCAATTAACGATACACCCAACTGTTGATAATAGAAATTCGTCGAATTATACATATGTAATCCAAACTCAATTTTAAGTTAAGTAATTCTAGGTGACTTGTATGGTGACAAATAACATTTTTGATAGACAGGAAAATACATAACGTTGCACAGTTCAATTGTAATATCCAAACATACAGTAGTTACGGACCACTTTTGTCTTTTTAATCAAAAAGATACAAGTTTTTTATTCCTATAGATGTGGATCGGCTATGCCTGATAAATTGAGTCCAGATTAAGAATTTTTTGCTTCTTACTAGACAATTTAATATTTGAAATTTAATTTAATTTTTCAACTTTTTTCAAAGAAAATTTTATTTTCTTTGATTAGCTTTGGATTTTTGAAATTTTTCTCCAAAAAATTTAATATTTTTTAAGAAAACCAAGCCTCCCTCCCCCATTATAATAATGCGGAGGCCCATGTAATATGACATAATATAAAACCTAATTAGCTATATGCTGAATAGTTATGTAATTACATATTGACTTTAATTTAGCTGTAAATTCATAATGTATGAATTAATATCTAAACCGTGATAGTTGAATGTTTTCTCTTTAAGGAACGCCTGCAATAATATATAGATAAATCTTATTTGAAGAGTGATGCGTTCATTTATGGAAGAATGAAGTCATAGTTCCCTTGAGGTCTTCCCATGACGTCATCGAAATCCCGCTCCCTAAATATTTTTGTGATAAAAGTCACATTAAATGGCATAAATTGAGGCTTTGCATCAATTATGAATCATGAAATACAAATGTGTAGTCCTAATTGGACTGCGAGGTTCTACTAACTATGCCTTATTTTCTACAAAAAGATACTGAGATGGGGAATGAGACTCTTGGAACTATGATAAGAGATTCCGAGAGATGAAATGTGGTACTTTATTTCTTTTTTGAGGTGAAGTAGGTGCCTAAAGAGAGACGAAATCTGAATTAAAGTTGGAGGCAGGTGGACGAAGTGGGTTGAATATAATAAAATGGATCTTTTAGTGGCTCCTGTGGACCATATTCGCTTCAAGATGGAGAATGATCTCGAGAACCAAGTGGGTTCTTGCCCACTTCCCTTTCCCGGGATGGATAAGTCCGGCTCCGCCGTGTGTGAGTTCTACGTGAAAGCGACTTGCTCCAAAGGGACGTGTTGCCCCTTCCGTCACGTTCGTGGAGACAAAACAATAGTGTGCAAGCATTGGCTTCGAGGTCTCTGTAAAAAGGGGGATACTTGCGAGTTCCTTCATGAGTACGATATGAGTAAAATGCCGGAGTGTTACTTTTACTCCCGATTCAACGCATGTCACAACAAGGAATGTCCCTTCCTCCACATCGATCCTGAAAGTAAAATTCGTGACTGCCCATGGTATGATCGTGGTTTCTGCAGGCATGGGCCCTCATGTCGTCATCGACATGTTCGACGAATACTATGTATGAATTATTTGGCGGGTTTTTGCCCTGTAGGTCCAAGTTGTAGTGATGCTCATCCAAGATTCGAGCTGCCCGCACCTCAAGAAACAGATCCAAGATTAGGTAAAAAAATTGTCATTACGTGTCATTATTGCGGTGAAGCGGGGCATAAGGTCTCACATTGCGCCAAAATGCCTCAAGAGCTGAGAGATCAACACGCCTTAGCAGGAGGTGGAAATGACATGTATATGAATAAGAGTAATTATGGTTTTGCAAACAATCGCTCCGAAGAGCTACCAGCCAATAATACAAAGAAATACAAAAACCTTGATGAAATCATATGTTACAAATGCGGCGAAGTGGGCCACTTCGCTAATAAGTGTTCTAAAGGGCATTTGGCCTTTCTATCTAGTAATAATTCACAAATTCAACAACGTATCAAGGAACAACAACAGCGCTAGTTTTCTTTAAATTTTATTGTATATTTTATATTATTGACTAACGTAATTATTATATATATATATGTATAAATATATACTTAAAATACGATAATCTCGTTTAAACGACCGTCTACACATTCATCTTTACAGTATATTAGCCGTAGTGTAATGAATATTTACCCTTCAAACTTTGATTAGTTAAAATTTATATTACTTTGTTAAATGGCGATCCTCTTTCATAAAGGCTGCCGTTTTCTGTTTCCTTTTATTTAGATCGTCAATGGTATACGATGTCTTTTTAAATTACAATGATACCTTGTCACTCTTACAGGGACTGCGCCAACAGGGGGTCACTTTTTTTAAAAAGAATATACAATTATCATATAGCTGATTTTGATTTTTTTTTTTAAATTGCAGTTGTCCCTCCACTTAAAAAAAATATGCGCGGAGCCTGTCATACGACCCCCAAGTCAATTCATTCTGTATTTTACGTTTTACATTGTTGCTTTTATAACATTTTATCATTTATAGTGATGGTAAAGAAGGGATTCTAGACAAGTATAAACAAAGCGATCTTAATTCTGGATCGAGTACTTATGTACATATATTTATAACTTAACAATTGTCTTTTCTTCAAGTTGGAAGTGTGATTCAGTTGTTTTTTCTATTCCAATTTTGAGCTATAGGGATCAAAATTACATATTATCTAATTATTCAATTATTAAGTGTCAAGTTACTTTATATTATAATAAGTATAAGGTAGATCCCTTCCCAATTGCTATGATTATTTTAATATTATAATTCTTTTGGAGCTCTAATTTAAAAGAGAAAAAAACAGGCTTCGAATAACTTCAATATCATTAAACAGATTTTATTAATTATCCTCTGAAATTATCAAGACATAAAATTGATTCAGTAGTTAATTTGAACCTTTTTTTTTTTGCTATGAATACCTCCAAAATGCTTTTTATAAGTTGATAGTAATATTTGTTCAATAAACGTATAGTATTTCATCACAATTTCATTATGGTATTCGTGAATCATGATTGTCATTATAGAAGTCACTTTTTTGAGACCTTTTATTATTTCTTTACTGTGCTCTATCCTTCAATGTATAAATATATGGAGTATATAGAGCATTTTTACTGACGTAATAAATTGCATCATAAGTGAAAAAGACGACATCTTGGAGGATCAAAGTTGATATTTTTGATACATAAAATGGCCAAATTTCCAATAAATCTTTATAACACTTCATCAAAGGCTTTATGAATAAAAAAAGACTTAACAATTGCATTGAATACTTCATGCTAATGATAAACAGTGATATTTGAATTAAATCAAAGTAATATTTACTAAAAATTTCATGATTTAGCTCGTTAAAATTGATTCTAGATTAATTTTTTTTTAATAAAGATCGTGATGTATACTGAGTAATATAGAAAATGACTCCTTGCAGGCATTGTAGATCTTGAAGGGATGTTTCAATATTTGAATACCCGTAATTTTAATTCACAGATGATTTCCATTCGGATAATAGTAATTTCATTTTCTGAAAATTTAAATTATTTAATTATACCCAAGAAATTAGTCGAATTTTCTTTTCATCTTCTAAAAATTGTTTGGTCGAAGTTCAAAAGTTTCCTTCTCCTAAAGAACGATACCATGAGAAGCGTTTCTCTTTTCTGTCAAATCTTCTTCAAATCTTACCAAGTAGAACATTGATTACTTTAAAGGATAATAAATATTTAAATAACTCTGCTAGACTATTTAATGTATGTTTCAAGGGGGAGGGGACGTTTCTCTACTTAATCCCTTCATTTTATCAGTCTTTCATTTTATTATCCAAGACTTGAACTTTTCTAAAAACTCCCCCGATTACATATCTTCGTAACAGCTTTTTTTCGTTCGTCTCGAAGTCGCTTATACGATCCAATACTTTTCAACATTTATAATATTTCAAAAATTCCTAATTAATTAATGAAACTCTGCTAGTTGTTTACAATCTATGTTTTGTTCAGAAGGTTATTGTATATGTTTTTGAACAAATGAACCGTATTAAATAATATTTTTTTAAATAGAAAAGCTTGAAAGATTTTCTATTTTTTCTCTAAATGACCCGCCACACAGTTCATTAGAGAAAAAAAAATTACTTTAATATCTATAGCATAAATTTTAAAAAAAAGAATATGTTGGTAACTTGATCGAAAGATAACAATATTCTTATTTCATTTAATCTCTGTAGGTATAAAATAGTATTCTCCCATTTCTCCACGAATTATTATTTAACTACTAAAAATAGAGTAAGTATTATATTAATTAATTATTTTTCGTTATTTTGAAAATTCAGATATATTAGCGAGCAAGAAGCATCATAGTTTTTTTAGTGATCTCTGACAGCAGATAGATTGTTTATCAAACTTATCAACATATATTTTTCTTTTTGATTTATACTTACGAGGATTTAGACAATTTATACCGTAATGTAGTTTTTCTTCTTAGAAGACATCACTATGAACTATTACAATATATTTTTTCGAATAAAGAAAAGTGAAAGGTTATTTTATCTATCACTACTCCAAGAAGTGTTTTTTTGGTAAAGGTGCACGAAGATTTTTTTACTCCTAATCAAACTACAGCATGGTTTGAAAAATCAAAAATGTTTAATATGTTTGCAAAAAAAACAACATTTTGTATCAAGCAAACAGCCATTTTCATGTAAATAAAAAAAGGAAATGTGCTTGCAAACATTATTGTAGTAGTAAAAAAAAATTCAAAGCTCAAATAAGATTGAATACTATGGATTTGATGGCATTTCTTCACAATGATACCCATTACTTTCATCCAAGAATAAGTATGTCTGAAATATTATTCCCAAATTGGACTTATTCGATAACTTTGGATCAAAACATTTTCTTTTGTGGAAGGATTGTGAATTAAACGAATAGGAAATTTGGACTGCATTTAATTCATTTTAGAACGCTTCTTTTCTTTATTTAAGTATGCCCTTCCACAAAATGAAACCTTTCATCTAATTTCGTGACCCTTTGAAGTGCTAATTTTCCAAATAACTCAAAAAGTCAAGATCCTTCTCTTCATCCGTCAAATATTTTTCACTTGGCATTCCTTCGCTTGACTAGAGAATAGTATTCCCTGGCTTGACGTACCGAAGTTATTTACTAATTATTAAAAGGTTGCAAGAATTTAATTTCAACTTTCCTCTGTCGCTGTCTCCAATTTTGAAATAGAAAGAGAAAATATGACGTCCGGGCAAACTTATGGGCTATGGGCATGGGGCCCATGGGACATTCACATAGAGCTATTAGTTATTACCATAATAGTGACTATTGGCGCTGTTGTAGCAGTATATTACGATGAATATTGTCCCTAGCTCAGTGAAAGTAACCTTCTATATTTAACAATAAAAAGCTTGTAGTAAATTAGTAATTTATAAAGGAGATTCGCCAATTAAGAATCCATTGAATATCAATTGAGAAGAAGCTAAAGTTGTTGTACCTCAATTAGTATTAATAGATTTATTAAGGGCAAACTATAAGAGCTGAATTAGAACATAACATAGGAGTTGCTGAGCAAGAGGAAAAGGTCAATATGTTTCTATCTTAGTCATTTATTCACAAAATACAATCTAAACCGTCAATTGGAAATCTTATTGCTTTGATTAATTTATATTATACTATAGCTTTTTAATGAGGATTTTTTTTCATTTTCATAATGATATGGATCATGACCCCAATGTTATCCGCCGATTTGGCTCATATTTAACACAAAAGTATGGAAAAATATTTTCAGAAGAAGTGCTTTTGTTTTTTTCTAAAGTGCGAACATTTATAAGAATTAAATAACTCAATTATAATTTAAGAGTACAAGAAGCCAGAAGGATAAAACAAATTTCACAATTTAGTATTTAAAGTTTAATTATTATTAATTTAGATAATCCCTCATTCATAATTTTTTATTCATTATATTATTAAGCTATATCAATCTAAATAAACCTTAATAACTCTCTTAAATAAGGCTATATTTTATTAGTTACAAAGTTTATTTATCCAATGTATGAAACACAAAGGATCAAAATGATGAGCACAAATTCTGGCTTTATCAGTATTGAATTTGTCTTTTCTTCAAGAAGCAAAAATCCAAGCCTTCCTTCTTGCAAGGTCTTTTGGGAATCGGTAGTATGAAACGCCTCTTGGGGTTTGACAAACAGCCACTACAATGATAATAACAAATTTTATTTAAATTTATTAGTAGAATGAATAGCCAATAACCAAGGCTCGTCCCAAGGACGTCATCAAAAATAGAAAGATATTTATTTAATAAATCTGCTGTGCTTACCCAGCCATTCTCTTGTTGCCTAACCTAGTTCTAGTAACATTGATCAGGATACTAGAAAAAAATAATTTTTGTTTTATTAAATATAGTAGATAAAATTTGATCTTGTGCGTGTCGTTTCACCATATGGTTTTAGCTATATTACTTTTGTAAAATACGTCTTTAGAGAACAATGAATTAACGCTGTTTTTTTTATATTTACTTCGTTCATTGTTCAAATTTTTCTAACCCTACAGGCACTTTGGGATTTAAAAAATAACGGAAAGCATGATCAACGATCATTTTCCTCTCAATATCCAAGCCTGTATTGAACCTTTTGATTCTAAAAACATATAAATATTAGAAGATTGTATATAAAAATTTATAAAATATTTGATTTGCAAACCCTCAGCATGCCAGCACTTCAACCTCCTGGATGGATTTTTGCTCCAGTTTGGGCATATCTGTATTTGTCCATGGGCTTTGCTACCTACTTAGTGTATAGATCTGGAGGAGATAAGTTAAAAGGGCCTGCTAGTATACCACTCGTTCTCTACACCCTACAATTATTACTCAACTGGTCTTGGTCACCTTTATATTTTGGGTATCAACAGATAACAATAGTATGTAAATTTATTTTACATAAATATACATATACTTGATTTGATTTTCACTTGATGATGTTCTTTTCTTATTCAAATATGCAATTGGAACCACACTGATTTCTTTTTCCCGATTGAGCATATTTGCTGGGCTCCTTTTAGTACCCTATTTGGTCTGGACATCATTTGCTACTTATCTCAACTATTCCAGTATGGCGTTGAATGAATAAACACATTGCTTGTATTGAATCCCAAAAAGACCACCACAAGTTCAGAGTTGTTTATTTATAAACCAAAGATAAAAATATTGTCTTTACTTATGATGGTACTAATAATTATCAAATTTATATCTAATATATTTTGATCTTCCTACAAACTACTATAAATATCAATGTTTGTCATCTTGTTAAACCCACAGTTGTGAAATTATAGGAAAAACATTTATATCTATTTGACGTCACACATTCTATTCTTTGATGTGGTTCCCTTGCAAATAGCAGATTTGATTCAAATTTAATAAGTTTTCATATAAATAACAAATTTTTAGCTGTCTCTGTAAATTTGTTTTTTATGTATGCATATAGTTAATGATTTGAATTCATTTACAAATGAGTAATTTTCCTTCCGTGAAAGACTAATTTTAACCTTATAATTCCACACCTTTCATATTTGATAGATGACTTTTGTAATATATGAATTCAGCTGTTTGACAAATTTTTGGCTCAAAAACTACAGGAATGAAATTAACAATGTTAATCAATGAATCATTAAAAAGAAAAAAATATGAATTTCTTACTTATGGCCTTTCAATTTTTCACATTTGTAAAAGCTTCTTGTTTTTTAAAAATTATAGTACTAATTTTTGTTGAAGATACTCGAAAAAAGTTTTACAGTTAGGAGATTTTCCATAATAGTCTAAAATGGCCTACAATTTGCATGTCATATTGATCAATTTTTATAGATAAGATTTTAGATATGACCATTTTTTCGTCTTTGTATAGATGGACTTGAATGAGGTATCAAATAACAAAACAATTTATGTATAAGTAGTAGCCATTGGATGTTTGTTAAATAGTAAGTTTTTATTCCTTTATAACTTATTACATTCACTTAATTCCTATTGTTAGTATAGACATCATATATTGATGAGACAAGAATAATTCACTTTTAGTTTATTCTTTTTTGCACTAACTAGGCAGATATCTTCAATATATAAATTAGATATCATCCAAACTATTTCACGGTAACTACAAGCCATTCCTGTTATCGTAAATCATACAACCGTTTTATTAGTTTGATTTTGTGAACTGACATTGTGCCATATTAAAGCACGAGGTAGGGGCACAAAATAATATCTTTTACTTTTACAATTTAGAAGAGATGAGACATTTGTTACGTTATGAATGAGAACTTGGAAGATTGCCCCTGGTCCATTGATGCTGAGTTGAAAAATTAAGAAGCTATTCACAAATTTCAAATGTTTTTTTCTCTATTCGTGGAGCCCAGGAAAGCTGCAATGCTGATAGCTTCAGTACAGGAGTTAATTCTAGTGTCTGAATTTATGCAATGTGATACTAAGCTCTTATTTAGTTTGATGTTGTTACAAAAGATCCTGAAGGATATTTCTTCTTCCCCCTCCGGGAAGCTGCAATATCTAGCCCTTTCATATCTGAATGTATAATTTTGACAAGTGCAAGGGTAATGATTTTGTCATAGAGGTTTTTGAGCTGATAGAACGGTCTCTTCTGCATACTCAAGATCTTCTTGCCTTTCATTCTCCAAATGCTATACTTTTGGTGCTAGTTGATGCATGTGTTGGTCTTGGAGGTGATGATGGTAATGAGAGATAGCTTGGCAGATTCGGCCAATTTGATGGGATGGCATCATCTTTCAACCGCCTGTGAATATATATAATTTATAAATATTATTGATTACTAAAATTACAAGGGAAGAAATTGCAATATCAAATTGCATAATTTAAAATAGGAAAGGAATGCTTCAGAACTATGGTATAATTTCGTTGTACATACATTTGACAAGCATAAGACGGTGCTTCTAAAAATATTTTAAAGGAAATTAAGAAAAAACGAGTCGTCTCCCAGATTCGCAAGCGTGACGCAATTTCAAAGTATTGGGGAGAATTGCTTACCTTCGATGGAGTGATTTTCCTTTAGTACGGGATTGATTAAAAGATTCAGTGACAAAATGAGTAACTTTAAAATGCAGACTGCATAGTCTTGAATTTGCTGTTGGTGTCTAGTCAATCGTATCTCTTGGCATATCCCTAAGCCATTTCGTTAGGTTTTTGGAGTCTTTCATGGGGATTTTGTGATATTATAATGGGGTTCCGTATCCTAAGTAATCCAGTCATTGCCTTGCTTGCATCCAGAAGCAGAACACTTGTACACCATTATTAAACAAAAGAAGAATGTGTCAGCCTCCTCGTGTGTAAAAAAAAAAGGGAGCGAGCGCGATTTTAAGTCGCATTTCCTGTTGTTTTTAGTGTTCGGTATTCCTTGACAAGGAGTAGGAGATAACAGAGCTAGCTAGAGAAATACAGCCTAGGAACAAGAAACATTGAGTGAAGCTCTATTTTTCTTTTCTGTTCTTCCTGTTTGTTTCTTGCTTTGCTCCACTCCGGAGTCTGGTATGAATATAGTGTATTGAGGTCTGGTGATTGGCGATTAGTGATGAGGTCGAAAGAAGAGGAATCCTTGGAGGTAAGTGTATGTCCTATGCTATGGGCGTATAGTTGCGAATCAGAATATCCCAATACTCTAGGCAGACAAAACTTCATCCGCGATCCTCTTGTGCGGAGCAAAGTCTATGAAAAAGTCCTTAAGCCATGTATTCAAAAAGCCCCAAAAGAATCATATCCTGCGCAGAGGGATTCGATTCTCCTCTCCAGAAGAGTTTGAGTCCTATATTCAGAAACAGATTCTGTTATCCCGGAAGAACGATAAGAAACGGAAGGTGAAGAGAAAAGAGGCAACTTACACGAATTTGGGCTTCGATCCCCATGGAATATCGTCGTCTTCTCCAAAAAGAGCCCGACTCAATCCAGACGTCCTCAAGTCCCTCCTCGCACAGGAGACAAAAACTAGCTCCTCTCCCAAAACTTTAACAGCATATGATCAACTCCGTTCAGCCCGATTCCGCTATATCAATGAAAAACTTTACACGCAATCGGGCTCCGTATCCAAAAAGATGTTTCGACAAGATCCTGAGGCCTTTCAAATTTATCATCAAGGCTACGCCAATCAAATTAACAAATGGCCCATTGATCCACTTGACTGCATTGTCTCCTCAATGATGAGAAAATCAGAGTCCGCTGTTGTGGTAGACATGGGCTGTGGTGAAGCTAGATTAGCGCGACTACTACCCTCACAGTATCGGGTTCATTCCTTTGATTTTATTGCTCTCAACACACACGTTACGCCTTGTGATATGTCTAAAACCCCCTTAGTCTCTTCTTCGGTCGATGTTGTTGTATTTTGTCTTTCCTTGATGGGAACGAATCTTAAAGATTATTTGAGAGAAGCAAATCGGATTCTTAAAGTCAAGTATGTTGGTCATTCCTTTGTTTGTTCCTCAGATAACAACACACATCAATTCAAACGAAATTTTTTCTTAATCTCTAACGTGTACATATTAAGCTCACTATGAGATCTAGAGAAACAATTTTACTTTGAATTATCGAACTCCTGTTGCAAAAATCAAGTACAGTTGGTGTGTGCATATTATCGATTCTATTCTACCTTGTTTCTTTTATAGTGGGACATTGAAAATCGCAGAAGTGGAAAGTCGTTTTCGAGAAACAACACCAGAGAAATTCACAACTGTTGTTGAAAAAATCGGCTTCAAGCTTAAATGGAAGGACTTATCTAAGAAAGTTTTCTACCTCATGGACTTTAAGAAAGTGAGCTCTTGCTCAACCCTTAAGATACCTCAACTCAATTTGAAACCATGTATTTACAAGAAAAGATGACTTCAAATATATATACACTTCATAAATAGAAAACAATGATTGATATATATATATATATATATATACATACATATATAAAAGGGATCTTCATATTTTTAAGAATTATTAATAGACTCTTGTGCAGCTTTTAGTGTGTTATATTTAACGCCACTCGGAGAAAACCAGCCCTTCTTCTTTTTCTTGTTGTTCGGAGTGTTTGGAGCCAAAACATAATACCAACCTTTAGGAAGTTTAGGCTCTTGAAAACTTAAACAGGATGGAGAAGCAGTGGAGGTGGCTGATGGTTGGCTTTCTAATCTTGGTTTCTTAGCTGAAGACGACTCCAAGGAAGAAGACTCAGATGAGGAACGTTTCCTCTTTGAATCTTGAGCAATATTCTCTTCGACAGTTTGTCGAATTATGGCAAGTTGTTCCTCGTATAGACTCTTCTTTTTTTTAACCTTCTTCACTGGGAATAAAACCTTAGATACATGTTCGAATGAAAATGGGGTATCTTGACCTCTATTCTCGGCATCATTTGGGGAGTCATCTGAGGGATGGAGCTTAACTTTCTTATCATCGTTATCTTTGTCCTCCACATTTTTAGACTCATTATCCCTAACTAATGATTTGCTTTTCCTCTCTTTTTTTTTTACATTAGACAACATGTTAGAGATCAATGAATTGGAAAGCTCCTCCTTTTCATCCACGAGATGATTATACTCTTTTGCTTCCTTTAACGCTTCTGGAGAGATTGATCTCTGCTTTGACTTATTTTTCTTCTTCTTCGCTTTTTTTTCATGACTGATATATTTTTCCTCCTCAATTGCTTCTGGAGAAATAGACCGTTTTGATTTCTTTTTCTTCTTCGCTTTTTTTTCATCACTGATATATTCATCCTCAAAAGAATCTGGAGAGGTTGACCGCTTTGACTTCTTTTCTTTTTTAACCTTCACTTTGGTAAGGCACTCTAGAAGGGAGGCTGAAAGCTTTTCTCTAGTCTCATCTGAGTTCTTAAGTTGCACATTTTCATCACTTGGTGAGAGGGAACGGTTTTTCTTTTTTTTCTTTTTTTTCTTGGGAACAAGGAGAGAACTACAGAGTCGTTCCTTCAATTCATTACTTAAGCCTTCTCCCTCAGTTTTTTTATCATTTAACTCTTGTTCATCCGTAATCTGAGAAAGAATGGGAGAGGTTATTTCTCGTTTCACAGTAGTTTCTATTTCTCGCTCAGAGTACACTAGGGAGGAGCAAAGTTCAGGTACGATCGATTCCTCCTCTTCGGGAGATTTTTTTTTTGATTTTTTCTTCTTTTTTTTTCCCATTGAGACCCTTTCTTCCTCTTCCCAATTATTCATACGAGAGATAATAGGAGAAGTTATTTCTCCTTCCAGTGTATTTTCTTTTTTTCCTTCAGTGTAAACTAGGGATTCTGAGACAGTCAATTCATCATCTTCGGGATAATCTATTTTAGATTTTTTTTTTTCTTCTTCTTCTTTTGCGTTGAAGCCAATTCCTCCTCTTCTCCATTATCCATATCAGAATCCTCGTTCCCAGCCGTAATATCATCCCAGACTTTCTCCTCCTTAATATTTTCCACCAGTATTAATTCCATTGGTTCTTCTTTTACATTGACTTTTGGGGTTGTTTCGAGGAGCTCTCCCATGAGAAAAGGGATCTTTTGATTTAAGTCCATTCTCACTATACGAACTCTGACATGCTCTCCCACTTGTACCCCAGTACCTATCCATTCATCCTTCTCCAACCCAAGATTCTTATGACAAGGTACATTGAACAGTCCATGTATAAGAACAGACACGTGGGCCGAGGACTTTGTATTCACGACTCCTGCGAGTATAGAATCTATTTGAGGTCGAAAGACCCAGAAATCGGAATGGACATCCAGGTGTAAATAATGTTCCTCGTTCAGTACCTCTGCCTTGGGCTCTTTTAAGCGTATTTTCCCATATCCTAAAAGGACTCCATCTAATCTGTAAGAGAATTAGTACTACATATTAATATTATTAATTAAATACTAGAATAAGAGCCGTCAAATTCAATAAAACAACGATGGAACCTACTTAGAGTTGAAATGAGTGATTTCACTATTAAAGTAATTAATTATTCCTAGTTGTATGTTTCCGAGATATTGGGGATGGATCGCCATGTGCATATTTTGGGTAACTTTGATCACAGCACTATCTGGAACATCTGAAATTAGAGCAGTTGGCTATGAAAACCTCATTATACATATAATTATCAATATTACCTTGAAGCTGTCGGAGTGTCTCTCGAGGTAACATGCCTTTGGGCATTGATGAACCGATGGAGATTAAACGAAGTAGCAAAATGTTATGTTATTATTTTGGGGAAATTCACATTTCTGCTACAAAAAAAACAAAACAGAAGTGTGACGACAACGTGGGTTTATTTTATAACTACAAATTTTTGTTCAACAGCAGAAAACACACAATTATTTCCCCCTCTTCTTCTTTCCTTAATTTACCTCTTGCCAAATGAAATTTTTCTGGCCTATGTAAAATTGTAAAATTATTGACTGAAAACAACAAGCTTAACTCATTTTTGTCAAAGTTTTTTTTTTTAAACAATAAGTCCCTTTTCTATTCATAATATAGTTTTTGCCTCATTCTAATTAGGTGCATATTTTGAACCAGGGACAATTTATAGCCTATAAGTAACTATGAGCGTAATTATAAGTAACTATGAGGGTTTTAATAAAGGACTCCCTTGAGTTCTTTAGGTTGTAATAGTTATTAATTTTGCCTATATTCTGTAGGGACTGGGAACAATGAAATGATTAAGTCACAGTGATGTTGAATATACAATTAAAGCATGTGCTGCCGGTATGTAAAAATTAATACAAAAAATCGAAAATGAATGCGGTAATCCAGAATAAAGCTTAAAATGTTCGGGAATAAATCAACTTAGCTATCAGGATATTTCATGAATTCAGATGCAAATGGCCTTAAAAGAAGGGAGATAAACTCAAATCCCACATCGCATATAGCAGGAGCATATCTTTAGCCTGGAATTACTCCGATATTAATACTCGATGATACTATCAATCCCAGCAAGGTGATTATATGTAAAGTTTTGGTAATAAGGATCTTCTAAGGCAGTCTGGTTGGCTTTAGCTACCGTAATGACGTTGCTGTTGCGGCAGTTCAGATAATTTCATTGAAGTGAACTAATTTCGATCTGTTTAGTAAAAATGGCATCATCTCGAGGTTCAAAGCGTGTTTGTGCCATACCCTGTTGCCCAAATACAACGGGATGTCCAATATTTTGCATTTCCTCAGAGCTAGGTATTTTACATCCAATGATATTGAGCGGAACCTCCAGGCTGAGCATCTTGATTTAAAGACCAGAAATAAATTTAAAAAAGTGATACAGTTTTTTTAATTTTGTCGTTGTCTGGAAAAACATTTCAAAGCTTTTCATTGTAACCATGAATATGCAATTGACAAAAGCCCAAACGTATTTGAAAGGCTGCATAATCATCTAATTGTATTATATACTAACTCGCTAAACAAAGTCATCGTATCTTTTGCGAAAAAAAGGACAAGAATTACAGTAAATAATGTTTAAATTAATTTATATTTTTGCTTTGCTGCATAATTTGACCTTTTTTTACTCCTGTTTTCTCAATAAATGTCTAGCGGATAATTAGTTAATAGTCCTAGGCAAAAAAAAAAAAAAAAAAATTGTGGACCAAACTTCCTCTTTTATTATAAGTAAAGATAATCCTAGTGAGAAAATCCCATACATAGAGACCAACAGAATAATCTTTATTATAAAACCTTGATAAATCTCGGAATGGACTAACTTTAATTTATTTATTTTTTCTATTTCTTTAGTTCAATGACCTTTCTTTCGAATCCTGCTTTTATTTATTATTTTCTTCCTTCATTTGGTTCCCCTCTAACTTTTACTGCCCTAACATTCTTCCTTGGGGGGCATCGTTCCCATGGTCCTTCTTGCCATTCCCGGTAAAACTGGCCATGGTGAAAGTTCAAGGTTTGAATTCACTGATCGGTGGCGTTGAAACCGTGAGATTGGTCATTGCTAGTGCTGTGGTCGAAACGATGATTCCAATAATATTTTTAGTACAGTTCTTATAGTATAGTATAAAAACTCATTGATAGTTCCTTTGGTCTTAAGCCTGAGACGAGGTCTTCAAAAGTTACATAAAAAAACGTTACTCCTACCTTATAAATTGGTTTGAGTATCTGGATGTGGTGTTTGCCTCTTTTAAATTAATAATACATATATATAGATTTTGACATAGGTATGTATTTGTGTAAATATAACTAATATATCTACTGTTTATGTAAGTATACTTATAACATGGCATCGGAAATTTAATAATTGAAATTGTAATAGACATTGAAATTAGCTTGGCTATATAATAAAGCGTAGAAATGTATGTAATGTGATTAAGCAGCAAAACAAAGCAGAGGGATGTATCATATCAATAATATTATTGATATATATTAACACAAGGGTATTATATATGCAAATATATATAACTCTTTGGTTACAATATTATATACATATGTATGTAGATATAGGCATATACAACAGCACTTTAACTATGGATGGGTGAGCCATGAACTCGAAATCGGTAGAGGCAAGTGAAATTTACATTTCCATGATTGGAGAGGATATTTAGTTCTATTATATCAAAGGATAATTCCGCCGGATTTTCAATATTAAAAGTCTGTAAGGGATCTCCAGTACTAGAGTAGGTGTATTTCCCCAAATTAACAGGTTCTGGGTCCTTCTCAGTCTTAAGTCCAAGCACTAAAAAGTCCTTGGGAGCAGAATCAATGTTTCCTGTTGGAGACATGCTCTTGGGTATATGTTCAATAGAAAAAGATTCAGGTATTATGGTATTGGATAAATTTATGACAAGAAATCCTTCCGAGCCTTTGAATGCCCAACATTCGCCAGGGTGAACTCCGGGTTGGATGGCTGTTCTTGGATTATTCGAAGGATACCATAGAGGAAGACCTAATAGAGTATAGAGCGCAGTCTTTTTTACATACGTCTCTGTACAACGTGTGCTTATAACTGAACCGCCAGCAGATTCGAGAGCGTAATCGAATTTCCCTGTTTTATCTGCATCATATCGTATCAAAGCCTCTTGAACCACACGATGGATTGACTCAATAGTAACATAAGAAGAGCCGGATCCCTGGCTTTGAAGAGCTTCCAGTTTAACTATTAGGTCTGATTTTAATTTCTCGAGTCTTTGATTATTTTCGTCTTGTGAAATAAATCGTTTATTCATCCATGCAAGAAGTTCCTCTCCTGAAGAGCTTTCAAAATAGTTTTTCACATCCCCTTTAATGTCCAAAGACTCAATGGACTTGCAGCAATTAGTAGAAAGGTTAAATAACTTCATGGAATTTTCTTCTAATGCAGAAATCTTACTTTGAAGTTCTTTAAGTAAGATTGAAGAGTCAACATTTCCAGCATCCGCTCCTTCACTGGATAAACTTTGAAATTCAGTTTTTAAGTTCTGAAATATATTTTCAATGTCTTTTTTCCATGCTTCGTAATTATCTTGATGTACGTCCATCGTTTTTTTTTGTTGAATAAGTAGCTCTTTCAGCTCTAAGTAGTCTTTTTGAATAGTTTCTTCTTGATTATTCACGACTTTTAGTATATCGTTTCGAGAGGATTTTAAAATTTCATTATCATCCTCACTCAGGGTGTTTTGTTTGGCTAACTCTTG
This sequence comes from Lepeophtheirus salmonis, assembly GCF_016086655.4. Lineage (NCBI taxonomy): Eukaryota > Metazoa > Arthropoda > Copepoda > Siphonostomatoida > Caligidae > Lepeophtheirus > Lepeophtheirus salmonis. The sequence continues at coordinate 27,961,969 of NC_052136.2, forward strand.
AAATTTTTCATTCGAAATAATCTTTTCAACAATTATGTCATAATCAGAGGTGGAGAGGCTAGACTTTGCATTGTTTGCTTCAAGAGTGTATTTTTGAATCGTTTGTGTCGGGGAGATTCCCGCTTCATTACTTCTTTTTGAGGTTTCAAATAACTTGGCGTACGAAGACTTGATCCTGTTACTTGAATTTTCATAAATATTTGAAAAATACAAGGGGATGCAAAATAGCGCACCTTTGATACTTGAAAAGCTTGAGGTAGAGTATTCGTCTATTTTTTGTCCAGAAATGGAAATGAATTCAGCCATTTCGTCATAATAATGAGAAGACAACTTTTTGAGCCTAGCAGAGATATTTACAAGTATATCCCATATATAATTGAAAAAGTTGATCAATCTATTTGCCAATACTTCTGCAGAGCCCTTTCCAAAGTACAGTGCATTGGATAAATGTTGTCTTAAATAATTTTCATAGTCTGATAATCCTCTTGAAAAAACATACATAGCATTTGAAAAAGATTTAGAGGTACTGGATAGCTTGTCATGAATAAAGGTCGACCATTCAGAGGACTCCCACAGCTCAGAGATAAAATGAGTCCACATAGACGCTCCTTTAGCTTGAACCTTGTCTTTCATTACTTTAGCAGCATCTAAATATTCATGAGACTTGACTTCCATCAACTTGATTGAATCTGCCGAGTTTAAGGTATTGAGAGTGGGACAGATGAAGAATAAGAGAATGGAAAGAAATACCATGAAGGGAATTAGTTTGCTACAAGTGATTCCTCCTCCCTTTCGTTTGGACCTTTTTTCATTCGGCGCCACTTCATGTAATTGAGAAGAAAATATTTTCATATTATTATCAAATATCTTCCTCTCCAACTCCTCTTCGCTTAAACTATCGAATCCTTCATCTTTCTCTTCGTAATTACTTAATTCATTCAATTCGTTGGGAATTCGATCAACTTCATCTTCCTTAGTCATGAATAATACATCATAAACCCTTCTTCCTGCACGAACAAAAGGTATACACATATAAATGAATCCAGATGCAAGAATAAGTCCAGTATTTCTTAGTCCTTTCAATACATAGCTACAAATGTTGCATAATGTATAGGAACTCTCTTTCTGAACATATGAATTTTCATCTTTTGAAGCCAAAGTCTTCCATAATTGAAACTCATTTAACAAGAATCCTGAAATATAGGATTAATAATTAATTATCATTAATTTAATTTAGGACTTCTTGAAATCCTACAAATATTATCATTCACATATATATCGATGGATTTTACTTACGGCAAGATGAGGACATAAGGTTCCAAGGGAAAAGAAGCAAATACGTAAATCCCTCCTTCCATGAGGTTATTGTTTCTGTATTGTTCTTAATAACTGTCCATTTCGATGTGTTTGATTTAGATGAGAAACACAACTTTGGTTTTTGAACCACTGATACGATATCCTCATCACTAGTCACTATAATTTCAGGTACTTTAATTTCTTTAAACAGACTAGATGACCTGCTATTATTAGAAGATTCTCTTTTGAACAAACTCGCGATAAATTTTCGAATTTTCGACATTAAGGAAGAGGATGAATGAATAGTGTGAGCTGATTTTGACTGGATTTTATTATGTAAAAATCCCGACTCGCTTTCATCACTATCTGAGAAATCCGCATCGTTGAGTGTAGATTTACTCTCTACATATCTTTTCCGTGAAATTTTTGTTTTTTCAGGCTTTATTAGATTAGAATGAGATATATTCGATTTCTCATAATATGTTTGTTTCCTTTTTACACACGTTCGCGAGGATGGAGGAGGCCTTCCCAAAGAAATCAAATATATGACAATATCTTGAATGAAGTAACGTTTCTCCATAAATTCTTCTATATCATCTTCATCATCTTCTTCCTCATCCTCAACATCTGAGTCTGAATCATCGAATTCTATATTTTCGTGGTCATATAAATAGTAAATCTTTTTCGTAAGAGACATTCTCATACGATGATAAATGTTTTCAACAAATTCAAAGGGTTTCCACAAATAATTCAACATCAAGGCAAACATGTAAAATATTCCATTGATCAAGGATGATTTTTTGGACTTAGTCCGAGTAGTATAAGCTTTCTTCTGCGATAATACAACTTCATCCTCTGAACCACTACTATCCGATTCGAATTCAGAATCGTCATCATCAACATAGGATGAAAGCGAGAAAAGTGAAAGGAAAGAGTACCAAACGTCCGCAAATAGATGTTTATCTACGGCCTTGACTTCTTTGATGGCAGTTTTTCTTTTGTTGATACGTCTTTTCCATTTCTTAGGAAGTTCCAATTTCTCGGCAGGGATGCCTCTAAGTCGTCGAGACCTTCGAGTGGAAGTACTCTGACTTATGTTTTTTTGATGAATTTTTTCAGTTTTTGCTTTCAATTTCTTTAGGCGGTATTCTTTCGATGCAGATGCAAGCTTTTGTCTCAATTGAACTAAAGTCTTAAAACTCATTGCTCGATGGTATGTGTTAGCTTTTGCCGTTTTAAATGACTGGGCTTGCTCCGTTATTGTATATACTTCGTCTGTTCCTCCAATCATTCTCTTGCACACATTTAAACTACTCTTGAAGGCACTTCCTATACTTTCGATAGGGTAAACTATAAGAAGAGTCCAAATGGAAAGTAGAGTTCTAATGATGATATTCTTTGGAGACTTGAGAAGCAATTTGGTATCAAAAATCAAAAATGAGGCCGGGATATCATAGAAAATTTTTCGAAGGAGCTTAACTGTGGAAAAACTGGACTTTTTCTCAGACTTGACCTGAAAACTCACATTTTTAGATGATTTATTGATGACATTGCCTCCTCGACAAATGGGGTTTCTCGCCATATGAGGCATTTGGACTTCATATTTGCTCTCGGTTTCGCTGCCATAAGTTTCTGACTCAGCATATGTGTAACCGGTACGCGGGGAATTGATCCAACTTTGAAAGTCTTTAAATATTCTATGACGTGGAGAGTCTAGGCTATCAGAGAAAGATGAAGTGTCTGGTGAATAGTCTTTAGAGAATGAAGATGATTTTTCAAAAGCTCTACTGCTTTCCTTTGTTGAATCGATCGAAGTTTTTCTTGAATCTGTCAAAGTTCTTAAGTTATCCGTATCTTTAGAGAATGAGGAGGAATTTTTGAGAGCTCTGGTCCTGTCCTTCCTTGAATCAATTGCTGCTCCAAAATTATCATCTTCATCACTGTTACCACTAACGTTAAGGGATCGGTATTTAGAAAAGTAAGAGCCCAATGCGGGGAAATCCTTGTTACCCTTAATCGAATTTGAAACAAAAGTTGACGAATGAGATGAAACTCCACCTTCGGCAAATGTTGAGGTGGAAGGAGAAGAAGAGGTGAGCAGTGTTTCCTGGCTTCGACTCGTAAAAGAGGTTGAGGATTGAGGTATTCCTTGAGTATTCGAGAATCGGAGGGATAGGCCAGGATGTTGGTCAAATTGAAAGTTACGACTAGACTCTAATTTGGAGGCAGAATCTGCAGAAGAGAAGGATCGAACAGTCCTGGACGTACTTGACTGCTTTGAAATTTGCTCTGTACTTGATGGAAAGGAGCGTTCGAGAAAGGAAGAAGAAGGATTAATGGACACAGATGATAGAGAAGAGGAGTATTTGACAACAGGATCGGACTCCTTCTCTGAATTAAGGGAATATCCTTCCCGATGATCATCCACTTCAACAGATTCTACGTGATGCTTAAGTCCTTTGGATGCACAAAGACACTTAGATCCTACGCATGAGGATCTGAGAACACGCCGATTACTTTGCTTTTTGTTTTCCGGAGGTAAACGAAGATATATCTGCTCATCGTCTTCCATCTTTTAACGTGGTATACCTTTTGCTGTCAATATTAGTGATGGATTGGATCGAAGGAACGTAAGTACTAGAATCATACAAAGTAGAAAATAGTGTTATGAGTATCTCATATCTTTTAGATGAATCATATTTAAATATTAGATATATCAAATAATATAATAATAATAATAATTAATATCGATGAGGACAAAATGTGTATATTATGATTTTGATTAATGTATATTAATATTTGTGCATACAAAAGGAATCTTTTAACAAAAAATAAAGAGAGCAAAAAAGACCTCCCCTAAAACTAAATGCTTTTTTATTTTGGTCTTTTCTTGACAAGAAGAGAAAATATATTTGAAATATGTTTTCCCTTATTTTAATTTAATTATTATTAACTCCAAACTGTACAAGATGATCGAAGAACTAACTATTTATTTCACATCCCCGATAATGATATATATATATAATTTATCAATAATCATGTAAACATATGCAATTAGCAGCTCCCTCTCGAGAGTTGATGGACAATTAATCAACAACTATTTTCCATATTTTAATATATGCAATTATAATTTAATTTCCATTGCACACAAAAATATACATGCTTTAATAACGTGCAATAATTATAATATATATATTTTTGCAAATTCAACCTCTCTGAACTGTCCATTCAGCCTCCTCCCTCCTACTTTAATATTAAAAACCGTTCAGGTTTAAACCAAATCAGTAATTAGTAAATAGCTTGATGGGCGATGCCTTTCTTCGCATTAATTATTATATTAATATTAATAAAAAAATCTTTTGGAGGAAGGAAGGGGTGTGTTCTGTTATCTGAGTCCTGAACCAACGACCCCTACCCTATTTTTCAACTTTGAAAGCAGATGAAATAAAATTACAAATATGAAATATCAATCAATCAAATGGGGAGAGAGGGAGCGAGAGATCCAGAAGAAAAAAGGAACAGGAGGCCGGGATACAAAATTTGATTATATTCAAAAATTGGCGATGTAAATAACAAAGCAGGCCATTTGAGGTTTTTTTCTCGAAACTTTTGTCAAGGGATATAAAGAATATGTAAATAAAAAGATTATAATGTAACTTACCCTATTTTAACGTGAACGAAGTCCCCTCACGACCTAATCAGGGAGAGGAACGTAGTAAATTGATTATATTATAGTAAAAACAGCGTACGCAATCCCAAAGTACCTGCCGTCAAAAAGCGTCGTCTTTACAAAAGTTGTAACGGCGATAGACGATGTAGCAAGCTAGGATAAATTCCTCTCTCTTTCTCTCGTTTCTATTTAATTCTCTTTCACTCTCTGTTTTTGTGTTTCTCTCTGTTTTTGTGTTTCTCTCTCTTTTTCAATCCCTTCTCAATCAACTCAAGTCCTCTCTTTTCAAAAATAAACACACGCGTCTTTCTGTTGATGCAATAACGACTGCTACAGGCCAGAGTACACTTGAACACATTTTTTTGTGTAAAATATTTGTTGTAGGTAACTAGTAGTAGTACTACTACAAACTACAAATATAAAATAATACAACACGACGCTAGTCGTTCACCCTTCCCTTCTACTTTTTGAAGCGTTACTTTATTATGTAATCAAAGAGCGTTTTTTATTTCCCTTCAAGCATTTTTGCTTTAGAGCTTTTTTTGCAAATTCATGCCACAATAAATGAGAGACGCCATGACGTCACTTATTCAGTTACTAAATATTATCCAATAGATGGATAGATAGACAAAACAGATATTATATACTTCAATCACTTTTTTATAATCAGATTTATGAATGATAATGAAAAACCCCTATATATTTATCTCTACAAAATGATATGATATCACTTCCCTTTACCATAAAATAGGGCAGACTGAGGTAGGTTGTCTAACAGTACTGCATTTTGAATAGCTGTAATTCAATTACGACTCTAAAGTATATTTTTAAGGAGATAATAATTAAATGTAAATAGGCAAATACTGAATAAAAACCATATTCATACAAAAATAATACAATCATTCATATCAATTTAGGCTACTCAAACACTAGAAAACTTGATGATTTTGGTGAATCAACCATTATTTATTAGAAAATAACGTATACCAAATTTTAGTTCGTTAAAAAAGCTCTATGGAATGTAATTTATTATCAACAACGGAGTAATTCCACCATATAAAGGCTGAAATATGTCCTTGCATGGAATTCTAGGGAAAAACAAGCTAAGCTGCATGTGTGATTATTCCATGTGTATAAAATTCCAAGCTACAGTCAAAGTGAGCCTGAACAACGCTCCGTTAAAAAAAGATTAGACATCAGCAGTCAGATTATTACCTATTGTTAGATACCCAAGTCTCAAGATGTGAACTCTGATTTTTAAAAAAATCATTTATGGATAAATTTCAAGACTATTTGAATAATTTTGAAGAAATACAAGCTGAAGTTAATACTTAATTTTTAATATATTATTCTTGTAGATAAATAATCATAAAAAATAATATTTTTTCCCATTAACAATTTTTTATACTCCATATCCGTAACTTTGTATCATTTTTTCAGATGCAAAGACCATAATGAAATTTACATTTCTAAATATTTTTGTTGAAACTTTCATATTATTTAGTAATAATGCAATTCTACAATTTTAATTTTATAAATGTTCCTTAAATTTTGAATTATCGTCGACTTTTTGTAACTCAAAATCATTTGTTACAAGTGTTACCTATGTCCCTAAGTGTAATATAAGTATACATATATGTGGAGTCTCTAATCTTTATTAATTATTTTCTGGAGTTTACTTTTTGGATGTGTAACTATGTTTCTTGTCCTTTTTTTTATTATTAATTTATCCGTGTGCTATTAAAATAAAAGACTTGTGTTTTTGTCATAAAATAGTGAATAAGTTACTTATTTTATATTATTTTCAAAAATGGAATATTGGTAGAGTGTCTCGAAGAAACTACATACAAAGGACTGAATAATATACGAAAGATATAAACTATCTAACTTCTAAGACCGTTTCAAATTAATATAATATGAATTAGGATATCCCATTCCTATGCATCATATGACTCGGTGTATGAAGTTAAAAAGGTATAATGGTCTACTTGGTAAAAAATAATTGAGGAGGTTCAAAATTAGTGGATGATTATAATTACATTTACAGACTTGATAAAAAAAATTGGCATAAAAACGTATTGGAAATGCGAATCCCCTTTATGTAATGCAAGAAACACACTGTTTCAGATAATGATAATTTAGAGATAAAAAAAGTTATTGGGGAGCATTGCCATTCATCAAACCTTCTAATCCTAAAGTTTGTGAGGCTAAAGTTGAACTGATGTCTTGTGCCTCCAATTCCTTAATAGGGAAATTTTTGGTGGATATTTTCTGCTACAATGGATATAATTATCAAAGAGATAACGGGAAAATTTAATATTTGTGATTTGTGCCATTACTACCATGTCACTGTATTTCCCAAGTACACTCTTCACCATAAAAAAAATGGTTTTAGAATAGTCTCCATTCCTATCACATCCAAAAAAATAGTCAACACTAAATTCAACTCTCTATGAGGAATAGACTTCGTCAATTATTATAGAATTCATCCAATAATTTAACTCTAGATTTTAAATAATCAATTGATGAGACTGGCACTCCTCCTTCAGCTGAGAACATACTTGTTATTCTTCTTATACACGATTCAGATGTTAAATTAATAATTCCAGGTTCTCTAATTTGATTATGTAAAGCTAAGCTTGTATTGTACCAAAGTATTGAAATTTCAAAAAAAATCAGGAGAGTATCTTCGTCCTTTTGCACTTATAGAGTGAAGGTGAAGTTGTTCTTAATAAAGCCGATATGATTTTTCGAATTGAAGTCTTGATGATGTACTGCTTCTTCCAATATCTCAATGGCATACTTTATGGTTGAAGCTAGTTTGGGTTCATTCTGTTTAATTTTTAAATAAGCTAAAATGTTTTTGAATCAGTCTTTATTATATATTACATTAATGCCTCTGGGTAAACAAGATTTGTCCAGGTTTTTTATATATCCGTGAAATTTTTTATCTCATCTTCTTGAAATGAACGTTCAATTTGAAAATTAAGACGAAGTCTATCTTTTTCTAATCTGAAAAAATAACAATGGATTTTAAACTACTTTGAAATGTTAATATGTCTTTTCTAAAGTACAACCTTTTAGTAAAAGTAGACATTGTTGTTGCCTTTTAGGAAAAAAAAAAAAATTCTCAAGTTTTTTAGAATATCTGGAAATACTGTTGGAACAGCATCAAATTATAATTTATATCGTTCAGGTGGACTATATATTTTTTGCCTAGTTGAACTATGATCTTGATGATTTTTTTTTCTTAGGATAATCAGTCCTACGACCTGGATAAAAGTAAATAAAGCACGTTCTATATTCATTTCAGTGTTGCTTGGGGCAGCACAGGAAGATGATTGTTCTTTGTTCGACTTTGTCGGTTCTGATTCTAGCGGTTCAGGAACTCTTATGACTGTTAGACCGATAAAGGCACAACCTTTCATTTGTAGTAAATTTCTTTAAGTCTCAGGAAGATGTTATCGTATAAAATAGTACTCTACATTTTTTATTACATTACAATTAATTTTTCGAGTGTAATGTAGGTGATATCACAAAACGGTTAACTTATTGCAAATGACTTAAATAATCCAGAAGTTATCAATCAACTTCATGTCTTAGGGTTAATTGGGAAAATGTTGTCTGGTGCATAGATTAATAATTTTAAGACCTCACATAAAAGTTAAAACATCATTTAGAAGAGATAATCTCTATCCAAATCATTCTTCAGCTACTATCAAAATATAGACCAGTTAGTTGTAAGGAATGGGTGACTGGACTTCAGTCAATTGATACAGAAGTATACTTCTTGGATTAAGTAGTCTGTATTGACCCAACATGTATAACTCTTAGGGGAAAACAATTAAGTAATTTAAATAAATAAAGTTTGACTGTATACATATCATTAGTTTTAAATAATGATAAATAGTATTGATGGACTACGAGCAAAACTCGTAAATTGGTACTAGGCTCGTGGGCATAAAAAGTTGACTGTTACTCGAAACTCGTCAAAAGTGTTGAATTACGCTTATGACCACTATTATAATAAGTTAAACTAATTTTTATATTAATCTATGGAATATAAATTACGAAAACAATTTTTAAATGACAAGTTTCAATCATTGATTAATAATTGATAATGATTTTTTTTACTAAAGAGTTATTTTGCGAGAAAAAGTGTTAGGTGAATAACGAATATTCAAGCGAGTAACAAATAATTCCTAGATCGTTTTTTTAGAAACTCGAAAAAACTCATGCAGCAAAATTAAGCTCGCGGTACATCACTAATAAATAGTGAAAGTTAGAACGGAATTACAAATGTTAAATATATAGCAACACTTTCAATAAAATATGACATCAATCATGAATTATATGAAATATCTAGTAATTCATGCATTAATACAGTAGACTTAGTTAATGTCTACCAAAATTAATAGATGTTAATGTATTTCTATTAACCATGATGACTATATTATGTATTTATCTCTATGAATCGTACTGTCACTCTATTCTGACGTCACCTCCCCACATGAATCTTCCTCAGCAAAACCTATAATTTCTTTGCTCCAACGTGTACATCCGAAGGAGGGAGCGGCATCTGTGGTACTAGAGCGAATGGATTTAATATTGGAATTAAACGCTCGCTTGTCTGAGAGTAGCTACTTGCATCACGAGCATCAGCTTCACAATCATCAACCCACAGACTTGGATCGTCAATATTACGAGAAAGTTGAAGGAAACTGCGAGGAAGTCTTTGGAACTGTGAGTCACATATTATTAATTCATTCATTTACTTTATCATCGTATTATTTACAGTGTGATTTTCCTCATTTTCAACGTTGGTACCAACACATTTCATCGTTTCCTGAGAGTGAGCGATTGGCCTGGCCAACATTTAATCAGAGTACGGAACGGAGTACGATATTTTTTCTCTCAATTTTTGTACAAGGATCCTTTTTTAGAACTTTATTTAATCTTATTTCAGAGAACCTCAATTCGAATAAAATGACCCCTGAAGAAAAGGAAAGTCTCATCACTAGGAATCTTCAAGAGTTTCTGGGAGGAGATCGTCTGAAAGAGGTACTAAAGACTCGGGATCTGAAAATATACTGGGGCACAGCCACAACTGGCAAACCCCACATCGCCTATTTTGTTCCAATGACGAAAATTGCTGATTTTTTAAGAGCTGGCTGCTCAGTCACCATCCTCTTCGCTGATTTGCATGCCTACTTGGACAACATGAAGGCTCCATGGGAGTTGCTCAAGCTACGCACCAAGTACTATGAACATGCTATCAAGGCTATGCTCATGTCTTTGGATGTTCCCGTGGAAAAGCTCAAATTTGTTAAGGGTACAGAATATCAACTCAGTGAAGAATATACTCTGGATGTCTATCGTCTCTCTTCCCTTGTAACTGAGCATGATGCGAGAAAAGCTGGAGCTGAGGTGGTCAAACAAGTTTCGCATCCCTTGCTATCTGGGTTACTTTACCCTGGTCTTCAAGCATTGGATGAACATTATCTCGATGTGGACGCTCAATTTGGTGGGGTGGATCAGAGAAAGATATTTACTTATGCTGAAAAGTATCTGCCAGCTCTTGGTAATGTCAATAGAGATTAACCATCAATAATAATTAAATATAATTTTTATTTCTATTTGATCAGGTTATACCAAAAGAATACATTTAATGAATCCCATGGTTCCTGGACTCACAGGAAGCAAGATGTCTTCATCTGAGGAGGACTCAAAAATAGATTTATTAGATGCTCCTGCAGCTATTAAAAAGAAATTGAAAAAAGCATTTTGTGAACCTGGAAATATTACGGACAACGGAATTCTTTCCTTTTGCAAGTATGTTATTTTTCCTGTTGCCCTGAAAGATGGCCTTTTTACTATTAATCGGCCTGAAGATTTCGGTGGTGATGAGACTTTCTCCGACTACGAGTCCCTTGAAAAATCTTTCGCTGAGGAAAAGCTGCATCCAGGTGATCTTAAATCCGCTGTTGAAAGGTATCTCAATAATCTATTAGATCCAGTGAGAAAACAGTTTGAATCACCTGAAATGAAGAAGCTCGTCAATGAGGCTTACCCTCAAGGTGACATTGCCATCTATTCATCGTATCTGTATTTAATTCTACGGATCTATTCCATTCTTTATTTCTTTTTTAGTGAAGACAAAGACTGTCAAAGGAGGTAACAAGGTCTCATCAACAACAGATGAAATAATTCCTTCTCGATTGAATATTAAAGTTGGAAAAATTATTGATGTTTCTATGCACCCAGATGCAGATTCTCTGTATATAGAAAAAATTGACCTTGGAGAACCTGAGCCCCGCACAATTGTTTCTGGTCTCGTCAAGTTTGTACCAATTGAGGTAATGAAGGATCGAATGGTAGTAGTTCTGTGTAACTTAAAGCCTGCCAAACTCAAGGGCATTATGTCCAATGGTATGGTTCTTTGTTCCTCTAAAGAAGCTGATGACAGCAAAGCTGTTGAACCGCTCATTCCACCTCAAGGAAGCTCTGCAGGAGATCAAGCTTTTATTGAGGGCTATGAAGATGGTTCTCCGGATGACGTGCTTAATCCTAAGAAAAAAGTATGGGATAAACTTGCAGTAGATTTCAAAACCAATGAGGCAGGACATGCTCAATGGAGTGGAAACAATTTGTGCACTTCCAAGGGACAAATTGTGAGTAAAACTATTGTTGGAGCTCCCGTTAAGTAACCAAAGAATCGCGTGTTATGTTAATTTTTATAATTTGTGACGATACCTGAAATACATTCTTTAATGCTATACTTTTTTTATTTTAAAACATAATATATTTTCCGTCATCATAAAAGAAAACTGGCATGAATTTTCTCAAAAATGTGAGTGCATTACAATTATATTCACCGACCCTTATTAATCCTTCAGAAATTGTTCATACATGAATTCTGGTATGTATATTAAAAGAATAGCGTTGATAAGGGGTCGGTAATCTTTTCTTGTATGAGGCCCAAATTAAGTATGGAGAGTATTGTGGAGGGCCATGCTATCTGATTTAATATAAATACATTTTTTTGAACTGAAACTGCTCTTGTCTTAATTTATTGTGAAATAAGAGGAATTAATATATGATTAAATTTTCAAATTAAATGGTATGTATTATATTTAAAAACCCTATCAGAGCAAAAATAAAGCTTACTAATGCACAAATGAAGGTGTTTGATACGGATTATTCAATTAGCAGCGCTGGTACAACTTTCTAGTAACTAATTCAGGGGTAAGCCAAAATGACAGTTAATTGTATACCTGCAGTTAATATTTACATGTATTTAGTACGTGTTTGTAAGTAATTATTTTCCTCTTAACGAATTATTATTTTTTGGCTCCAACTTAAGACCTTGGTTTGTAAATTTGACCCAATTCCATATTTTATAGTTGAATAAGGTATTGGGTATTTCAACTAGAGTTGCGAAGGGGTAGAAGGTTTCCGAAAATTATGTTTTGGAAATTTTCAAATGAGTAGGTTATGTTATATTGAAATATTCTGTACATATACATTTAAAGGACAATATTTTAGAATGTTTACAGTTCATACTCTAATAATTAGATAATGAGCTTCTGAAGAACCTTTCAACCCCCTTTCCTCCATCACAGATATATTTTAATAGTCATAGATATAGAAAATTATTGATTTTTATACTACAGCTATTTTAATTATAGCTTCAACCCAATAAATCTTTGTTTATTTGTGCTGCCACTGATCAAACAAGTTAGTGGCTGAAGAATAAGTGGCAAGGGTCTTAATTTTCTTCAACTAAATTCTTGGATAGTAGTGAGCTACCAAGGATCAAGTTGCAAATATTCCAGACCTACGACTTAAGAGTACCACTTTTACATTTATTTATATAGAAAAATCTATTCTATAGCTCATTTATGAATTTTCCTTTACATAACTCTAGCCAAGATATTTTTTTTTATATTAGGGGTAACGACAATTTATATCAATTACAAAAAATAGTCACTTTTAATAAAATTTTAATTATTTTTGTTCGTTCGTATTTGTAAGTGAGTAACAGGGAGCCTACGATCAATATAAAGGAGCCAATAAAGAGGTACATTCAAACTTTTTAGTCACATTTTTTATATTTTGTATATTAATTTGTTTGTTTTATGTATGGATATGTTAAAAAGATATCTTTCACAAAGAATGTTAATGTCTCAAGTTTTCAACATGGAAAGTTCCCAACTCAACACTGTTTCTAGTCGAAAATTACCAAGGAAAGTTTGTCTGTTTGAAAATTCCCTGAGCTTTGTAACCATAATCTCAACCGATCAAAAAAAAAAAGGTTTTGAAGAATGATTCTATCTTGACACACAGCATATATATCTATTAAATATTGAGAATAACATCCGAGGAAATTGCATTTACATACAAAGTTTCTAAATAGTAAATTAACTATTTTTCATATTTGGTGGTTGAAAGTATGAAATATATCAAAAATGTATTCAAGGACAATTATTTTACTCCTTAGAAGTAGAAAGGAAATAAATCGATATTTATGTTGTTATAGGAATTATTATATACATATTGTTTAAACTGTATATATATTAAATCAAATAAACTACATTGGTATTAATAATAATCTCTCAAATAATAAAAAGTGTTAATTATAATTATTGGAGTATTATGTTCTAAACCATAATATTTTGAATTGATTTCTTCATTGATAAGAGTAAATTTTCAAAGAAGGGGAATTGACCATAATGAATGTTTGTATTCCTGTGTCTCAAAGACTCCAACAATTACTATTGTTTTTTGTCCTGCTTTCTTTTAACAAACACAGAAATTAAAAATAGTATGCATTTGAAAGGTAGTTATTCATAACTAAGCAAGGTTATTACTTAATCATGGAACTAGGTTTGAATCAATGTTTAAGCGCCTTTATCCTATTGCTAAGTTTAATCAACAACCCCAGTCAAGCTGATACAAGAAGATGCAATGTGAACAGTGACGGATGCACATGTCCACAAGGTACATTTCTTTTTGATGGAGACTGTCACACCCCAAAAAACTATGGACAAGAATGTTATTCTGTTCATCAATGTCTTAGAGGAACGAATACATTTGGGGATCCATTTATAGCTTGTCTCAATCAAACTTGTGCATGTCGTCCAGGAACGAAATATATGGAAGGACGATGTAAGAACCTCACTTTTTCTATCCTAATAACAACTTCAAATCATTCAGTCATCAAATTAACAACAGCCATCGTCCCTTTGAGTACATTGCATTTTATGACTACGCTACCCTTAACCGAGTAGGTTTAAGATTTTAAGTCATGAAATTACTATGTATGTATTTTGAAATTTCCCGCTGATTTTTATATTGGAAGATGCATTGATGTAATACAAATAAACTGGAAAGTCATCATACATATATATATATAAATTATAATATAAAAATGATAACATTACTAAAATATGATAAAATCAAAAGAATCTTTCTTTTAGGAATACACTTACATCTGACACGAAGAATAATGCTAGTAATATTAATGAATCCTCTGTTTCAACTATTGTAATTGGATCTATAGCCTTTATCCTTCTATCCATTCTCATTATTACTTGTTGTTTTTGTTTCTGCTTTTTGGGCCGATGCATTTTAGTTTCAATTTACTCTGAACCGGCTATTTCTATTCCTGATGATCATAGCATTCCAACTCATCATAAATTCAATGATGATATATTTGATGATTTAGAGATTGGGAGAGATAATCCCTGTTTCCTAGTGGATAAAAGAAAGAATATAGATGTTGGATCAAATGATGATGATGTGAGCGAAAATAATCCAGAATTAGTTAAAATCTCCATCGAGGAAAGGAATCATTTAGCTCCGAACGGGGATGCAACCTCAATCGATCCCGAGGATCAAGCATTTAAAAGTAATGAAAATCTTAGGTATATCGATGACATTACAGATGATGCGGCTAACATGAGCACAAAAAACTCTAGATGTCACTCTTCGTCATCAGAAGGAGAAATTATTTAATCTTGATCTGGGGATTTGTACATTTTTGATCAAATTCTAGCAATCAACTCTCCTTTATATTTTGTTCCTGGATTTATTTACTCATTATTTTTTAGAATAAAAGTTAATAATTAGCTTAAAAATAAAGTGTTTCCCACGGTTATAGACCGGATTTATTTTTCTGTCAAAGAGAAGGAGTACTTTCCGAGGTTTATGTCTGGTTCTTTTTCTCAAGAGTAAACAAACGCAATTTCATCGCTAGTTATCTCTTCAGTATTAATTATTATTACTGACAGTACGCAATATCTATGCTTCAGTTAAGAGAAGGCGCAGGAAAGAGGGGGGATTGAATAATTTCATTATTTTAATATGATTAGTGATCGAGTACGAATTCGAGAAAAAATTGATGATTTCCTTGAATACGAAGGTTATTACCGTAAACTCGTTCCGAAGAAGGACAATTCCCTATACATTTCTTTGTCAGACCTTTTATTCCATGACCAAAGGAAAGCCGTAGAATTGGAGCGAATGGTTGCACTTGAGTCTTACCTGTCTACAAGAGACATCCCTTTCGAAGTAATTAACTTTATATGCCGTAAATTTTCCATTAGTATTCGAGTCCTGGACTCTCCGTCATTTAATAATGTCCTTTGTTTTGGAGACAATGTAGGGGAGTCTACTTGTGTTTTACTTCTATATTTTACACCTCCAAAACAATTTGATCCCATTTACTCTTCGCAGCGAATAAAAAATGAAGGGGTTATTCAGTCAATTCTATACGAATTGCTTTACGAGTCGGTATTGAATCTTCACAGCTCAAAGGAGGCCGCCAAAAGAATGTTGCATGGAGACTTTGACACTTTAGAAAAACCATCCATCTATGATAAAAGCTTCATAGGCACTGCCACCGAGGCACTCAGTCAATGTTTAATCCCATTTCCCTACAAAGTTGCAAAAGCAATTGATCCATATATTTATCGAAATATTGACTATGATGTTTGGATCCAACAGTCTAAGGAAATACCCATCAAGGAAAAAAAGATATATTCTCACCAGAAAAAGAATCGAAATGGACTTTGGATTGGGTTTACAAAGAGTGAGAAGGCTAACAAATCAGCATCATTTTCCAAGGATTCATATTCGTTAGCTTGTTACAAGAACCAAAAATTGGAATCGAGGAATGAAAGGGTAAGAGCCAAAAACGTGTTTAGTCTCACTGACAATACCATAATATTAATATCTATTTAATTTTAGAAAGGTCAAGCTATGGACTCAAGGAGGGATGCATTCTGTTGGACCAAAAAGTTAGACTTTAGTATACCTCCCCCGTGTTGGTCCAACCCCTCTTCTGATCCATCCCAATTTATGGTAAAATATGTATATCCTATTTTGGGCGAATGCCCTACCTTACCAAATGGTGAAAACAATATAAGACCTAATTCAGAACAGTCCATTCCTTTATCACCCCAAAGTAATAGTTTACCTCCTCGGATTAATGGGGTTAATAGACCTCCTCCTATTCTTATACCAAACTCTATCAATACTCATTATAGTATCCTTCCAACTGCTAGTATTATTTTAACACCTCCTTCGGCTATTCTTACTCCACCATTTATTCAATCTCCTTTTACTCCAGGTTCTTATTCCTATTTTACGTGGCCTTGTTTTTATTGAAGAAAATATTTATTGAAAGAAAATGAGTCTGTGATATTTTGAAACTTTTTAAGTGTTTGCTATACATATATTTATGTATATGTATTATTATGGAAGTATATATGAAAGTTCATAGTACAAATATGTATGTTACATGTATGAGAAAATACCTGTTCAATAAAAAATTATATTATCACCTTGTCTTTAGTAACTTATTAATCACTAATCGGTAATTTCCTTACATTTATAAAATAATGATTAATTTATTACTTGATCAATAATTTTTAAATTTTTTGTGGGAATATTCGTCTCAATTATCATTGGTTGAGTAAATGTAAAAATAAATTATTTGTTAATAACGGATCGTTATCTAAATCTATATATACAACCATTATGATCAAATACTAAATTTGAACTCAAGTTTTTTGCATTTTGCCCCCCCCCCCATGTTCGTGATTTGCTGCACATATGTACGTACTATATATTATATTATAACTTGAAATTTCAAAACCCCTTCAAACTGCGTGCTAATTTCGATCCCGTCACGTAGATTGTATATCTCATTAATTATTATCACTAATATATGTTGGGTAACACTTATACGGTGAAACTTATACCTACCTTAACAGGGGCTTCCGAAGGGGGAGAGGCTCTAACCCCCTCTCAAGTAAGGAATTTTTGATACTTACTAGAAAATGTAATAATGTAATTTGGTATTTAATTTTTTTGAGAATAGGTATGGATTTTTGTTATTTTTTTCTAAAAAAATTAATATTTGAATATTTTTTTGTTACAAAATTAAATCCAAGAACCAAGTCCCCGCTCCCCTCCAAATAAATAAATATATACATGTACATAATCATGCGGACGCTCCTGTTAATGGTGTATATCAACTCACCAACTTTCATTCATATTATTAAAAAAAAAAAAAAAAAAGTTCTTTTTGAGATTCGGGAAAGTCGAGTATGCTGCAGAATAGAGGAGGGACATTTGTCCCAACAATTACGCTGACATGCTCATTTCACGAGGTCAAAATTTTATTATACAAGTCCTGCTGGTTTATTGTGGGAGACGTCATAGAGAAGTGCCATGACCATTTAGAAAATTATAAATTGAATTTATAAAATGACCCATCATTTTCAGAGTAACAAAGGGGGTTTCCCCTTCCAAATCGCTTCTGAACTGCAATACAAGGCAAAAAGAACTCATACATAAAACACCTTGTTTACAAGAATGAATAGAAGCTGCATTATCCAATTAGATTTGGTGATTAGAAGAGCACCATTCGATCCAACTACTTACTTTGAGGATCTATTAAGAGATTCAAACAATCCATTTACCCATCACAAAATAAATGGGAGATAAATATATTATGTTTTTAATAGCCTAACAACTTAGATTTTGTAATATATTCAAGGGAGTCTACAAATCCTTATTTATACATAACTAAGAGGCCATATTAATAAAGATATTCGTTTTTTTTGTTGCTCATAAACATTATAATTTGAATCAAAATATAACAATATAAGTATTAAATTTAATAACGTTACATCACTTGATTGCATATTTATCCATAAAGATATTTAAATGCGTTGTCAAATCTTTTAAACACTGTCTATAAATGTATTTTCAATGTTAAAAATTTAAATAAATACGCAAGCTTCCGTTGATCTACATATTGCATTGTGATGCAAAAAGGAAATTGAATATCACACTTCATGATAGAAAAAGCAAAGAAAATGACGATAGATAGTAATATTTGATTTATATGTCGTATAATCAAGAGTAGAATATCTCCACTATAATTACATTTTGAATAAAATATAGCGATTACCTTTCATTTATGGAGAGTACGATAATATTTTATAATTAATACATGAACAATAATGAAGAGTGGTGATTAGCTTAACGACTAATCCCAATACTCTTCTTCCTCTTTAGTTTTAAAGAGTTCAGCTTTTGAGCTGGATTCCTTCTTCTTGCGGATGTCACTATTCATATCTGAATTCCTCTTGCTCTTTGGACCTCGTTTCCCTCCGTAGTACACGTCACCCTGCTTCTCTAACCATTCAGGTACATGCTGCTTAGCCTCTTTTAATACATTTACTAAATCCTTAGCCAAGGGCCTATCAAATTCAGACTCATAGAAACTGATGGACTTCCCACTATTTCCTACTCGCCCGGATCGTCCAATACGATGCACATAGGTCGATATATCTTGGGGCAAATCGTAGTTAATAACTAAAGATACTTTAGGAATATCCAGACCTCTTGAAGCAACTTCTGTAGCAACGAGTATAGGTTTACTGCCCCTTTTAAAGTCCCGTAAAGCTTCTTCTCTCTGTTCTTGGAATCGATCTCCATGAATACTGGTTGCAGGGTGCTGATGGAAGAACAAAAATAGTTATTATCATAATTCTGGGTTTTGTCTGAAAAACTTACTTTATCCAAACACAACCGAGTTGCGAGGAAATCAACACCCCTTTTCTTCCGTGCAAAAATAAGAATTTTTGTTTCAGGATTTACTTCATTCTCCTTGAGAGTCTCTAATAGCTTCGTCATTTTTTCATAGTCTTTCACTTGAACAATGACTTGCTCAATATCCTCACTGGCACCGCCAACAACACCAACCTTGAGGAAAAGATAATCCTTCAAGTACTCACTTGCAAGGATTTGGATTTCTGGAGGAAAAGTTGCACTAAATAGAAGAGTTTGTCGTTTAGTGGTGCCAGGCATAGTGAAATGATTCACAACTTCATCAATGGACTCACGAAATCCCATTTCCAACATCCGATCAGCTTCATCGATAACTAAGAACTCAATGTTTTCAAAGGAAATATGTTCTTTACCCAACATGTCAATAAGTCTGCCAGGAGTGGCAGAGAGGATATCCACTCTATTATTTAACAATATGTATTTACTCGACTCTGTACTGCTTCCACCATAGATCACTCTACAATCAATATTCATTTTTGCGCAGTATTTTCTCGCCTCATCATTGATTTGAACGACAAGTTCTCTAGTAGGACCTTGAGGAGAATGCATGATTGATTATTTTAAATACGTACATGTTATGTAATGAAGTATATGGTGGCATATTTGAGTCTTACCAAGAATGAGAGTTCGAGGTGTTGCTTTATCAGAGCTATTAGATGATATCCTCTTTTTATGTAATGAGTGAATAATAGGCAGGAGGAATGCCGCCGTTTTTCCAGAACCCGTCTGTGCACATGAAATAAGATCATGTTTCATTAAGATAATTGGAACGGCATGTTTTTGAACAGGAGTTGGTCTTGTGTACGAACAGCGAGCAATATTGTCTTGCAATATAGATGTAAATGGGGTATCCCGAAATAAATTGATTGGGGTAGGAGCCCTTTCCGTTGGGGTAACTTCGACACGAACCTAGTAAAAGACATTACATAAATAAACCATTCCCCCATCCCATTGATTATTATTTAATTAAGTCACCTTGTCAAAATTATCAAAATTGTCTCCAATTTCCAATTTCACATTAAACAGTTCGTCTAAGCTTTCTTCCTTAGGGATGTATCCAGGCCTTTTTTCACCCTTCACATGCCTAGCTTCCTCAGACTCATCCGTGGCTTTGCTAGGGCAGTTTCTTATGGAATGGCCCTCTTTTTGGCACCCATAGCATACTAGTGGCTGATTACGTGTTCGGAAGCTCCTTGGCTTATGCTCATTGGAATTGTACTTTGTTCCTGGGAGTACTTGGGGGCATTTACAATGACCACTCTTGGAGCACGTGGGGCATTTCTTTTTAGAATCGGAGTGTTCGTAAGTGGAATGGTCCACATCCTTGGGCTTATCTTCTTCCTGATCGGACATTCTGGTACAAGGATGTACGTTAGTGCTACTACTCAAATAAACTCAAGGCCAGTGAATCAGGGATCCACTTCTAGTGTATCTATGTTCTACCTCTGTAAATTGTAAGTAGATGACTAATGTAACTTGAGCTAGCTGAGTAACCAAGTAACTATTAGTACAAATAATATCCGCTGTGTATTACAATGCAACAGCCAACACAAAAGAAGAAAAGACTGGCGCAATCGTTTCTATAGCTATTAGTATGCAAGTACAAAAGGTCCAGCATGGTCTTATGGACACTGCTATCAAATTTTCACTCCACCTCTCTATAGATTCTAATTACTACTTTATTGTGATAACACAGTCATTTAATTAATAAACCACTAACTTTTAGTTGGTTCATTTACTATCACAGTTAGACCTCATTATTAGATATTAGACTATCTTTAACTCAATAATATGTATCTATGATATTTTATAAACTCCTATACATAATTAGAGTATGTTTCTAATATTATTAACAAGTATCAAGCAAGGATATCGTCAAGTTACATATGAATAATAACGAATAAATTCAAATACAGACTATGTATAAGGGTTGCTTTTAGAAAACAACCTTTAAGATTAAATGTAGTACAAAACTTTAATAATATGTTATTTGATGTACTTATTTAATTAAACTTAAGTATCTTAAAACTAATATCTTATTGAAATAGAATCGACAACAAATTTAAGATTCTCTATTCAATTTAGCAATTGGGCTTAGAATAATATACTTAATAAATAAATTATCTTCTCTGTTTTGGTTGTGATATATTGTTCAACTGTAAAGCTATATAATGTATCTTTGTTGAAAATTTGTCTTCATTTTCAATTGTATTAAGAATTTTTATACAGTTCCAGCTTCATGGAGCTTATAGGGGAAGATACAATCTAAATATTAGATAATCATTGTTTTCTTGAATTTTTTGGAAAGAATTGTATGTTTTCATGATTTGTATTATATAAAATATTAGTTTGAAATAATTACAGTAATTATGCCCCTAATAATAGGTCTTAATAGGATTCATACTTAGTTTTTAAAATCAATTGACAGAATTTCGTAAAATTGTACTTAGTCAATTTGTTCCCTCTTACCTGAAGCCCTTCCTTATAAGTAATGAAACTATTATAAAATTAAAATTATTAATTATTAAAGAATGAAGTAATTAGAATTGAATGGATGACAATTTAAGTTATATTTGAATGAGATTAATAACATCCACAATACGTCATGTTATTCTTACAAATTGGAAATGTTGCAATGAGCTTTTATACTATAAGTCTAAAAGTACTATAGTCTATAGTATAAGAACTCACTGGCAGATCCCTATAAGTATTCTTATAGGGCTCTGAAAAAACGTAATTATTAATTTAATTAATTGATTTAACTTAATGACGTAAGTATTAGTGATGTTTCGGACTTCTCTTGACCTGATCACTGTAGTATATATGCCGAGGAGGTGTGGTGGCTCGGGAATTACTCTGAGTAAGACAATGTTTAAATTTACTCAAGAACAAGTAAACTATGTTAGATTTGTTGCATTCCATAATGAAATACGAACGGAGGACAAAAAAATTACAATGGATTTGTTAGAGGTCTTGGAGCTAAGGCAGTCCCTTTAAGAACCCTTTTGAAAAAACATAGTCAATTCATTTGGACTCACGATCATAATGAAGCATTTAACCAAGTCAAAAAGGTGCTTCAATCAAGCCCTGTTTTAGCCATTTTCGACCATAAAAAAGAAACTTGTCTTCTCACGGATGCATCAAGGAAATATGGACTAGGATTCATTTTATAACAAAAGCATGAAGAAAATTGGAGACTC
The DNA here is from genome assembly GCF_016086655.4 of Lepeophtheirus salmonis. Taxonomy (NCBI): domain Eukaryota; kingdom Metazoa; phylum Arthropoda; class Copepoda; order Siphonostomatoida; family Caligidae; genus Lepeophtheirus; species Lepeophtheirus salmonis. The sequence goes on from NC_052136.2 coordinate 27,984,280, forward strand.
ATACAAGCTGGTTCAAGATTAATTAATTAACGAAACATAACATCGTTATGCTATGGTTGAGTTAGAACTTTTGAGTGTTGTATGGGCAATGAAGAAATTGAATGATTACTTACTAGGTAAAGAATTTGATCTTCAAGTAGACCATCAGCCATTACTTAGTATTCTCAACAATCAGGCTCTTGATATGGTTGAGAACCCTCGTAATTTAAGACTGAAGGATAAAACTACACCGTACCATTTCCATACCGTTTGTAAAAAATAATCCACTCACATCGCTCCAGATGCCCTATCAAGATCACCAGTAGAAGAACCAACTGAAGAAGACTTGATGAATGGAGAAGAAATGATAACCGATGCAAGAAGAATCCTGCGAACTTCAGTGAATGGAATTCTCAGATTCAAAAATGAGACAAATTTTCAATTGGAAAGGGTTCGGGAGGATACAGAAAGAGATAAAGAACTTCAAAAGTTAATACAATGCTTAAGAGCGGACACAAAACTACCTAAGGAATTCAAATGCCTAGAAAAAGGAGGCTATATTCAGAACGGAATTGTTTTATACGGGGGGAAAAATAGTTGTTCCAATTAGACTACGTAAGTCTATATTAAATGCTTTATACGACAGTCATCAAGGGATCGTACAAACCAAACAAAGAGCTCGTCAAACGGTGTATTGGCCAAAGGTTTGATAAAGACATAGAATAAAAAGTTAATTCGTGCGACGTATGCCAACGATATCAATCACCACTAGCCAAAGAAGACATATGGAGTGAAAATGAACCAACCAATCGCACGTTTGAAGAGGTGCTGCTAGATATATTTCAAATTGGGAAGAAATATTGGAATATGGTTGACCGATATTCTGGGTATCCATTTTTGTTCTCATTTGATAGTGCCCAAAGACAAAACAAGTTTTAAAAGCAATAGCTCCTATGTTTTCTATTTTTGGAATTCCATTGAGATGTCGATCGGATGGGGGACCTTAATTCAACTCAAATGAACGGAAGGAGTGTCTCAATGAGTGGGGAGCAGATACAATTATATCAAGCCCTTATCATCCTGAAAGCAATGGTCATGCTGAAGCATGTGTAAAACCCATGAAGACTCATGTGAAGAAGACCGGAGACATCAACGGAAAATTGTTTCTCTGAGCAATATTGGAATGGAGGAACACAACAAAAGACCATTGAAGAAGCCCAGCAGAAATAATGTTCGATCATCAAATTTGATCCGTTGTTCCGACAATAAATTCAAACTTAGAAAATTCAAAATCCTTGACCAATGTCGAGTGGGAGAAGAGAAGAAACAAAATGATAAAAAGCGAGATTTATACCACAACCGAAAAACAAGAAATCAAGACATTATTCAAATGGGTGTGAAAGTAGGAATTCAAGACAGAGTTAGTATGTTGTGGGACCTTGTCGGAATTGTTGTTGGAAGAACCAATGTCAAAACTTATAAGATAAGGCTAAAAAATGGCAAGATTCTTATAAGAAACGGCAGGTTTATTAAACTTGATAGATCTGTAAGTTTTGATGTAAATATAAATGATGTATGATAAAATTTATCTTTATGTTAATAGATTAATTGTTTTAATAAAAGGAAAGGGGAATGTAGTATATTTATGTATGTATATATTATAGTTGTATTATCGGAATGTTATGTTAGTTCAATATCACTCAATCTATATTGTATGTATATATTAGTTATGTTGATATAGATATATATGGAATATCACAATCACCTGCCACTTCTTGAAAACTAAAGAGGAGTTTTCAATTAACTATACATTTATTTATGATTTATCAATTGTTATTATAATAATGAATAGTATAATAATATATGTATAAATTAAGATACAATGATGAATTATTGCCAGAGGTGGGAACACGGACTCAAGGCTTGCGACTCGACTTGGAGTTGAGTCCATATTTTGAAGACCACCTCACAATCAAAGACTTGAGACTTGACTTAAACTCCATAGCCAGGTCTTGCAACTAGACTGGACTCTAAAGCTAGTATATTTTTCTCTCGAGAAAAGCCTTAACAGCATGGATTATAATTATGTACTTGAAATGAGCTTGAATGAAATCTGAGGATTCGATGAAGGACTTGGACATGACCTAACTCTGATTAATGCTATGTCGTAAGCTGTAGAAGTGGAAACGACGTTCAGAAATCTTCAGAAGCTATGGGTTAAAGATATATGTAGAAACTATAATTCTATACTATAATTCAAGTGTGGGGTCATAACATTTTTAAATAAGGTCTATGAAGAAGAACCTATTCAAAAATAACTCATATCGTTTTACATGTCATAAACTAATAAAAGGAAAAAAACTAAAAAAAGATGAATATAGTTCCATCAATATTTGTACCCGAAACACACTCCTTAATCTTGCTGAAGGTGAAATACAAATTGGGTATCTTCCGAAGCAAGACACAGGAAATCATAGGAATTATTCGCCTTTTTTTCTGAGTAATAAATAAATAACGCTAAGTTTATAACAGACAGAACCTTAATAATTCCTCAAGCTCTGAAGTATGCACCTTCTGGTAGCCAAGGACTATCTTACTGTGACATCAGTAGAGACTAGAAGCAGTGTCAGAAAAATAGATGCAAGTGCTTAGAAGTACAAATATTTTCTTACATCAACTGCTCCAGCAGTCTTACTTGCTCAAAAAAACTAATTTTATTATTATGGCTTGGTGAAATAACTTCAGATGAATTATTGAAATCCTTATTTCTGTTATAATAATTATAATTTTTGTATTTTTTTTTTTTACTCTTTCATTGATATGCATTAAAGCAATTACAATCTAAATAAATGTTAATTATCCAACAAAAGATACGAGAAAAACACTAAATAAAACATATCCTGCAAATAAATAAAAATTATACAACAAAGAAAATTTCGTTTTAATAATAATTACATCAACTTTTCATTCAGTTGATAATTGAATAAATTACTAACAATTTTAATTACATCATCCTTAAGTTTACAATAAACATTAGCACTCCACAAATAGAATCGTTTGTTTCCTTCATACATTGACAGATGACGTAAATTTGTCAATAGCAACCTCGAGACTCGAGAGTTTCGTTTGTTGCATTTGAACCATCTTTTGTTTCATGTAAAAATTATTTAAAATTTTTATAACGCTCTTTGGGTACGTTTTTTAATGCTACGTTGTTCCAAATATTTGTTGAAAAGTGTCAAGGTGGGTGTATGCATATACTTGTGTAAAAAGGATGTACTCGAGTAATATACCTTTATTCTAACTAAAAGGGATTAAAGGACTATCTACTAAACTGTTTCCACCCGAAAATAGAGATATAAAAGACACAAGCCATATTATTCATCCGATAATCTGTCCAGTTAATATCTGTAGCTATATCTTTTTGTAATATTTATTTTAATCTGTAAATAAAGATGATGGTTTTTTAGCACATATTTTTTTTTAATGTTGACTATTTTTAGAAATATAATGATCATCAGGTATCTCATAAAATGACTGTATCTGCATTTCAGTCAATTCATAAAATCCTTGGAAATTTTAAATCATTTCTTGCAATGTCTATGTGAAACAATCATTAAACAAAATTACTAACATTTTCAGGAATTTCATTAAATGCCTGTTACACAGTTTGACTGATCAAGGATATAAACATTCTTCATGATCAATAATCGCGTGAACTTTCCATATAAATGTTTTATGTCAAAGAAAAAAGAAGCAATCTACAATTTATAACAAAATGATAAATGTTTTACATCACACGCTAACTTTCTACCCAATCCCTGTAGGGTAAGCAGAGGTTGTAGAAAAGTATGTTATAATACCAAGTCTTATTTTTTCCAAAAGGAAGGTTTTGAGACTCCTAGACCCGTCAGTTCTCGAAATTTTGTGGCCATCCAACCCCTTAATATACCTCATATTGTCTCAAAATTAAACACACCAATAACTTTCATGGCTTATTTTCAAGCCATACATTTATTAACATGTTATTACTTCATTTTAAATATATAATTATGACTCATTAAGTTTGAAGTAACTGTGTGCCCTGGAAATTTATAATGTGCCTAGGAATACCTAACAGCTTTCATCATGAAAATTATAAGTAACACCCTTAATAACAGTGTTCAAATATTGAATATTAACATAATTTTATTATTAACATTATGCATATCACAGTAAATATGAACCCTTCACCTCATATTTTGGACGCCACTTGTAAAAAATCCCAATTTCTACTCTACACCCATTTGACAAATTCGATATATATTCAGACTTCTTTGAACCTTGCAGAATGAAAAATTTGGATGAAATCTAATGTTCTTGGTCACCCTGTTGTTTGTTTTGAAGAACTTTTGAAAATACTGGAAAAAAGTTTATTTCAGATAGAGCTAATAAAATTACTCAAAGGTTACCTTTTAGTTTCAATATTATTTACCAAATGACCACATCATGTCATCAATAAATTAGACAGAAATTAGTAGAAAAAAAATCATCAAAGTAGCGGACTTCTATTAATAAAGCTTTGTTCTTGTTTTAACTATTGTATGTATTTTAAAAATTTCTCAAAATCGATGTAAATAAATCAATTAAGTAGAAGGTTAGGTTTTTTGTGATGAAATTTCCTTGCATTCAATTCCCAGCATGCCCAGTACTTAGTTCCAAATAGAGCAAAATAAGTTCCAAGGGAAATATCATCTAAAAGATGGAACAAGTCAGACTCTGAAAGTGTATCTTGGGTTGTAATTTTCCTATTAATGATGAAAAAAACCCTTTAGAACAATACAATCTAATATAGTTGAGAGAATAAGCACCATTTAAAAATAAGAAATGTTTTCTGAATCGATCTTGAGATCGAATATAGCATAGATTTAAAAAAAAAAGTGATATATAGCATAACTAGATGTTTTACTTGGTAGTCCAGACAAAAACTACCAATTGATGATGATACAAAACTTTGTGATGTACAAAATCTACAATATGTTTGTAAATATACATGATTTAAAAATAATTATAATTATATAAAAGGGTCATATATCTAGTAACTCATGTTCTAACACAACCAATGTGGATTTCTACGACATATAAGATGGAACTCGAAGAAGAATATTACAACCAACTATTGTGACCTTCTTTGCCATAACAAATAAACCTTTTTTCTATTAATGAAATGGACTTAGATAAGTTAATGATTGAAATCGGATAAAAAAATAGGCGTATTTATTGTTATATACTACTTTTTTTAAGCGTATTAATCAATTGAAATATATACAATGCATATTAATTTTCCCCATAATTTTTTGAATTTCCCTCCAACCTTCATCAATGAACTAGGCATTATTATTTGAATTATATTATTTATTTTTTTAAACTCAAAAGTATCTTCCTGAGCCTGTCCTTCTTCCGGTTGAGGGCGATTGGTTTATAAGTGCTTCCCTCCAAGTGGACCCGTTTATTGTTTCCTTCCTATCACGGTTGAATAATTATACAAATTAAGAGAGACAAATAAAATTAATAAATATACTAAGCACTTTTATTGGAACGGAGTTCCCCCTATTGGCACCATCAACCGTAGGAGAGGGAAGACTGCACGCTGATTGTCTTAGAAAAATGATTTAAAAAAACAACTAATTAGATTAGATTCAATTATTATAGGCTAATAAATCACTTGTGCATGAGGTGGCTTAGCTAGAGTATTTTCCTCATATTCAAAACCCTGTGAAAATAATAGTATGAATTTTTAATATTAATCATAATTATTTAAATTTCTATAGACATATATGAGCCAAATTGAGATCTTTAATATTAGTCTATAAAGACTCGAGATTATCATTACTTTGTAACTGCAAAATTAAAATGATAAATTAAATAATACTTAATTAATATACTTACAACCTTGCCCAAGACATCATTTACCAAACGTTTGGTCTCTATGGTCCTTATCCACGAGTTAAAGCCCTTGGGACGTCACACTGGAATGAGACATGACTCAAACGATCCTACACCTGAGCCCAGGTACACGCTGGGCAGCAAAGGATTTTCTTACAGTCCTTTGTCATAGGGATCACTGATGCCAAAACGGAGCATCTGCCCCCTGAGAATCTCCATAGAGTTCCTCATGACTTATGATTCCACTCCGAATACGAAAGAAGAAATCAGACATCCGAGGAAGTTCCAATTCCCTCAATGCGTAAAGGCTTAGAAGTATCATTGCTAGGCTATCATTTACAATGATCTTAGCAGGACCCATAGACTCCTTGGTCTTATGTGACTTTGATGAAAAGATCCGGGACCCATTACGGTCCTCAATCTTTTCCATATACCCAGAAGACGTGAGATTCATGCAGGTCCATCCCCTTTGACCGTGACCCTCTAAAAAGAAAAAGAGCAATGCCCAATCTCTTAGTAAAATTATTGGCAAATTTTCTGGATCCTGCTGAGTCATATTTTGCACAGCCTTAGCTAGTTGTGAAGATCAACGGAATTGAGACAGGAGGACGACCAAATCAAATGGTCGCATGAAAAAATCTCCCCCCTTATTGGCACGAACGATTGCAGTGTTGTGCGCTATCCTTGCAACCTTCCCTGCCTACATCATTCGATATTGAAGTTAAGTAGAATATGATGACTCATTTCCATCAGGATGGGATTTGCATCATTACCAATTGCATTCATAAAATGGTCAATAACGGCACCAATGCACTTTTTTTTTTTGCATGTATCACACAATACCCGCCTCGAAGGTCCTCCAAATATTCCAAAACTTAGGTTGGAGGAATGCCGACGGGCCGAACATAGAATTTCCAAAGAAGGCCCGCAATGGTGAACCCAGGTACTCTGTCCTGTACATAGACAAGGAAATGACTCCCAGTTCTGAAGTAATTCCTTGCCGTTACCTTGGCGTACTTTCAGTAGCACCAGGCTTCTAAAGCTGCGAGTACTTCTTCCTGTGTGGAGTAATACCTCGTCGCAGGATTCTTTATACCCTACCTTTCATGGGTCACCAAAAGCCTTGCCTGTTTGACGTCTTCGAATGCCTTGATCTATAAAATAAAAGTTAAGAATTATGATTTATTATATATCAATATATATGATTCAACTTACCTGCAATACAGACTAGTACTATTTGGACATTGCCATGCTGCTTCGTAATTATACGACCCCCCTCTTCACACTGTGCTTTTGTTGAAATTATTGCTTCAAACTGCTCAAATAGAATGAGGAAAAGTGACAATTACAGATGAGGAGAGTTGAATCTCTCACAAATAGTTAAATAATATAAAGTAATGAATTAAGATGGTAAACAAAATTAATAATAATATTCTTACATCTTTTAAGCAGAAAAGGCGGTTTCCAATGGCGGCTCCATTGGACTAAAGGTTAGGGATATAGAAATGGTTATAATAAGTGATTATATTTATAATTTAGTCGAACTTATGTTAACGTTTTTTCGGTCCGGCCTTCCTGGACTTTGAAGTTTATGTTATGATCGAACTTATTGATGATGTTTCCAATTCAAATAATAAAACATAGACAAATTAAATAAAAATATTATATTCTTATTACTCACTTTAGGTTGAGAGGCAGGAGCTTGAATATTTTCCTCATCATCTTCAATACCCTATCTTAATAAAAGTGTGAATTATTGATATAAATCAAAATTATTTAAATTTCTATACATGTACCTGAGCCCAATGAGACATTCATTATTTGTATTGAGCGACTCGAGATAATGATTATTATGTAACTGCAAAATAAAAATAATAAAATTAATAATACTAATAATCTTGCTGAAAACCTCATTTGCCATACGTTTGGTCTCGATTGATGACTCATTTCCACCAGGATGGGATTTGTGGGATTGCCTTTTATATACATAAATTGTTCAATGACAGCAGCAATGCTCTTTTTTGCATTTATCCCACAATCCCGGCCTGGAAGTTCCTACAAATACTTCGGTTGGAGGAATATGGACGGATCAAACATTGTAAACCTGTCCTGCACATAAACTAGGAAATTACACCCCGTCTTGAAATAATTCCTGGCAGTTATCATGCCGACCTTTTTAAAGCACCAGGCCTTGAATACTGCAAGGACTTCTTTCTGCTTTGTTTTTCCTTTCTTCTTGTAATACAGACAAGTACTGAAGCAGGGTTGTGGTGCTGCTTCGTAATTATGCAAAACTCTACTCCACTTTACACTGTCATTTTGTTTAAAATGTTGTTTCAAGATGCACAAACAGAATGAGGAAAGGATTATAGTTGAATCTGTGACAAATAATTTGGTCTTATTCTTGCCTATAATAAATAACATAAAGTAATGAACTAAGATGATAAACATACTTAATAACAATAATCTTACATCTTTCAATTCCTTGTGTTGCTGACGATGCATCACAAGGAACTTGCCAGACCTGTTTGCTCCTCCACTTGGGATTGCTCCCCCTCTTGATAGGACGCTGAAAAAAAAACTCGGCTCAGAATCAACAGGATCAGATATACTTCCTTGTTCTGGCTCATTTGACACGACGGAAGCATATTGAGAAACAGCACTTCCTATAAAATAATAAATAATTTGATATATATTTACCTTGATTTAATAAGTACCTTCATTCGATGTAAAAAACGTTAACGTAAGTTCGATTAAACTTTATATACAATAACTTATTATCAACATTTCTATAGCCCTTAACTTTAGTCCAATCGAGCAGCCAGTGGATACCGCCTTTTCTGTTTGAAAGGAACAATGAAAGTACTTATTAAATCAAGGAAAGTATATTGCAAATCTGTTATTCAAATATATTATCATTTTATAGGAACTCCTCTTTTTAAAATATAGTTCCAGCTCGTCAAATGAGCCGGAACAAGGAATGATATTTGCTTCTGAGCCGAGTTGTTTTTTCAGCATCATATCAAGAAAGGAGCAATCCCAGTTGGAGGAGCAACAGGTCTTGCAAGTTCCTTGTGATGTATCGTCAGGCAAACAATCATACTCCTCCAGCGACCAGATCCCGGACTTGTATAAAAAAAACTTCATGCCAAGGTGGACAAGCAGGGGTTCGAGTCAAGCCAGCAAGGATGTGATAAAAATTTAGATTATCTATTGGAATCAGTGATATATAAGAGTTGGCTGTTCCTAAAGTTTGGGATGAAATGCAAAGATTTGTTTCGTTCTTAATATAACATTATACTGGATAGAGTAAATTACAAGAAATATCATAAACAAAGTCAGCCATTTGAAAATTTTTACATCGATGTGCAAAAAATGCTAGTCTAGCAGAGATCAATCATAAATGTCGCGATGATGATATATTAATACGACATTTAAAAAAGTTTACCCATAGCAATGTATTCAAATAAGGATAAGAGAAGACAGAAATAAATATCTAGGTGGATATAATTATACTATACAAGAATCAGGATGTGAAGCAACGATCACAGATATGAAGTTTTTGAATGAAATGCATATTCTATATTCATATATGGGAAACCACTTCAAAAAGTGTATTAGTGCAGCGACTGGGAAGTCATTTTCCTAAGTAGGAATAATTAAATTGAAGATTGGATATGGAATTGAAGAAGTTGAAGAGAATGCAATTGTAGTCGAAGAGTGTGTTGGAATACTTATTTGCTGGACTACTTGTAAAAAACTAAAGATTATCCCGTTCAATTACAAGAAGATATGGACAAATTCAAGCATGGTAAAAACCAAGAAAGATGTGGATGATATAATTCCAACATACACTGAAAACAACGTATACACCAATGACAATATAATAATGATGTGTCGTTCGTATTTTCGTGCCATTTTTTTGTGCAAAAATTAGCTACGTCATCAAAACAGCAATGCCATTTCAATAGCAGTAGTAGTTATATATATGTAATCAATGCCTTTGGAGCAAAAATGGAAAAGAAGAATATAAAAAAACTATTTGTACCGTTGCTTCATGCAATTCTCCAAATGGAATTTCTTACTTGAGTTTGCAGGAGGAGTGACAATATGCCTCAGTTTCCCAAAATCTGTTCCAGTCATTTTACTAATAAAAAATATGAGAGATTTGAAGAATGAATTGTTGGGAAAGGCCGCTGTGAAAAAACTAAAGAAGGATGCCACTCCAAGTTTGAAACTGTTCAACTCTGTAGTGGATGATGGAGATCCCAATCCTCGTGAAGATAAAAGAAGTGAAAGATTGGCTAAGAGACAGAAGAGAGAAATGGTCCATCAAGTAATAAGAGAAGTTGAAGTTAAAGCCAAAGATTATTTGAAATATTGGAAAATTTATTATAAACAGAAATCAAGTATCGGTGGATCCAAAGAATACAGAAGTACTATTAAAAATTTCGGGCTCGAAGAACATTTAAGAGATGCAATCATTCATGTAGATGATAAATCATATAAGTGTATTTTCGAAAGACTTAACAAAATTATCTGCTCCATCAAGATCATTATTGTCTAAGAAAAGTAAGTTTTTATGGATGGCTGAACATCAAAGCGTATTAGAAATAGTCAAGAACGCAACAATGTCATTTTATAGCAGGAATACCTCCAATTTTATAAACCGATGCTGCAATGAAAAAAGGATTTGGTTACGTACTAAAGCCAAAATATGAGAGTGGATGAAGGAATTTAATTGAAGCGAATTGCAGATGGTCCTCCAAAGAAAATTATGGAATGACATCACTGGAGATGATGGGAGTTTATTGGGCTACTAAAAATTAAAATGTATACCTACAAGGTTAGGAGCGTTTCATTATAAAGACCGATCATAATGGTAACTATTATGAATAGGAAAAGACTCGACGAAATTAAAAACCCGGGTAAAAGAGAAATTAACGAAAGAAGCCTAATGAGATAATAATAACAAGTTCATTATGAAAATGGACTTTTAATCTTGTACTCCTTGGGGATCTCGCCGAAGGACAACCACTGTATTAGGATGATTTGTTCATCTTCGTATTCCATGCTTATTAAAGCCGCACAGCGGAAATTTAAGCCTATTATAACCACTTTTTATTATTTATATGGGTTCACTATCCCCGTTGAGAAGTCCACGGTCACGCAAAACCAGGAAGAGTTCAGGTTCGTCAGGATTCATTCCGTCGATGTGTGTGGCGGAATCAGAAACATCATCGATAAGTTCGATGATAACAGAAACCTCCGAAGTCCAGAAAGGCAGGACCAAAAAAACGAGTTGTTTTCGACTAATAGTGACAAAAAGATATTTACTGTAAGTCGAAAAGAAACAAAATGGCAGTCTTCACGAAGACATATGACAGCATTGATTCAACAAAACTATCTTCTGTGGCTCATTTAACCTGTGAAAAAAAATGCAAAAACCAAAGTTATGAACATTTGTGAGGCCATACAATTTACAATAATTTATTTTCAACACAAACTTGTTGACCATAGAATGATTTAAAATAAACTTCATTATCCAGTCCATAATATTACTAAAGGCAATATAGTTATATATAATAAATAAAATGATAGGACCGATATTTTATCTTGAATTTGAAATTATTTTGTATTTACTCCAGTAAAGGCATCATCCTTTCAGATTGATTTTTCCTAAGTGAGTTTATTTCTGATTTTAATTAAATAAAATTGCTTCTCCGACTGATATAATTTTCCATGATAAATATGAGTATAAACATGATGTTGATTCTAGTTCATTCTGAAAATAATGATTTCATATGATTAAAAATATATTTCTTTCAGAGTTGTAAATTATAAGCACTCTCAGTGTAACCAAAAAATATACTACTAATAAACAACCCCACTTTAGAACTAGCAAAGAAAAATAAGCAGGAATTACTCAGATGTCGATCCTAAATTCTACTCCACAAGTTCACCAACGACTTTTAACTACCCAAAAAATGATCCAGGTTAATTAACGGTATTCATGAGCACACGCACTTGTGGTGACTTTATACTTGTTTGTTCATCTGTACAAGAATGAAAGAATACTCAATACTGAGAATTACAATTAATAACATTTATATCCAAATATAAGCTTAATTTCGCACGCGAGAAAATGCTTATAATTTACAAATATATTAATTCATTCAATAACTTAAAAAGCATAATTTTATAAAATTAATAACTTACAGTAGAATAGCCAATAGCATGTCCAGTAATCCATGTCTTCAGATCATTATTCCACGGAAATCTGTTGGAGAATAGTGGACAAATGGATCTGTTCCACGCGGAAGTGAAAGGTTTCATATTCCTCAGATAATAATGTAGAATAGCCATTGTTCAATAATATGCTACAGCCTGTAGGATTTATTAACAAATCCATATTCCCTCCCTAATATATTAAAACGAGTTGATCTCAAGTATCAAAAGAAATTAAAATGTTTAGAGTGCTAACTAGGGATGTTTCTTGCCTTTAGCGTTGTTTTGATCCTTATTCAGGACTGAAAACGGCAGCTCCGTCTCGGTCCGGTCGAGTTCAGTACTACATATCAGTCCATAGACTGATATCCTTGATGATGCCACTCAACTTAATTCCTTCTTTTTGCTTCATCCAGGGATGGACCCAACAACCTCCAGAACTTTAGTGGTAGAGTCTTAGTCGAGATGTACAATGGATGTTATTCTCCAATACGTAACTGTAACTACTATACTTATAAATCACGTGACAGAATATGGATCCTCACCAAATCATCAAAATTTTAATACATACTAAAATTGGAGCATTTTTCAATTGAAAGGGATAATTAAACTGATTGCTTTGATATATTCATGATATCTAATCCTCAAAATAGATGTATACATAATAAATTAACAAAAAATTTGCAAAACAAGGAGTTTAGTAGGTTATTTTAAATGATGAATTTATGAAGGATCGATTTTTGAAGGAGTTCTTGATGTTCTCAAGTCTGAAATTCAGTATCTTTAAATATTCCAGAAGAAATTCTCGTATAGCTCTTTAAATACCGTTAAATATAGTCATGAATATCACAATGAAATGCTTAAATTTATGTGGAACTTTAAGTATTATATGTTATTTCAACATTACAAAAGTACAAAATAAGTATCCCAAATATGATCAAAGTAATTCGTAATGCAAAGATAATTAGTGAAAAATAAAAATCCATTCTACACTTTTTTGAAAATCATCTTGCTTCGACGCATCACATATTATTTTAAAAAATAAAATAAATTGTACATATTGACAAGGAACCTGCCACTTAATTTTTTGTATAGTAAGTTTTATTCCAATTATAATACGAAATGTTGTATAATTAATTCATAATAGTGATAATCTATTCATATATTGGATGTCAAAATGGAACGGGTAGACTAATTTAGACAGTAGTATCGATAGCCCATATCCTTCATTCAATTTATGAGCTTTGAAGGATCTAACTATTGTAATTTTAAGTAATTACATTAGTAAAAAGTCAGTAAAGTTGCATTTATTTACGCTTAAAGTTGAATGGATTTGGAATTACAATAAGTTTTATTCAAATAATTATTTAGTGATAATAACGTAATTAATTCATTAGGAAAAACAAGGTATTGAAGATTTGATCCAATTGGAAACATCAGTCAGACTGTACCAATTTCCTAAATCAAGATAATGTAATTTTTATTAATTAGGTACATTTAAATCTCTTTAAATAACAACCACGGCTGATGAGTGACTTGGAGTCATCAGTCATATCATCATATGTTTTTACACACGGAGACGAATGGATTAGCCATATAGAAAATATGTATACATCTATCTATGATTTGGAGTTACAAATTTTTCAATAAATAGATTCGGAGCCGAGGTTTCCAAATATTATAAATCCAACCTCAAGAAACTATACCAATCAATTTAAATTCTCAGTCCCTATAAATATAATAATAAATATTATAATCAATCAACATAAACAATTTCATTAAAACTAAACAATTCTAAAAATCATTTATTCTTAATTTATAGTTCGAAATGATATTTTGTTATCTTGTCTTACATAATTCAAATATTTGAACTATATGGGATTCTAGATCCATTCGACTCCGTGAGTAAATAAGCTCGATTCTACTGACTTTGGTACATAAGTATTGAATAATCAAACGAGGAAGGAATAATATTTCATATTCATTATTTGAATGAAACTCACTACATAATGACCTTGTACAAACACGAACTGAAGTTGATACTATATTTTTGAAGGGCAAATTCATCAAGTTCAATAATTTTTTTGACATTTACGTTTGAAGCCCTTTAGCATATGTTTACTTAGATTTTGGGTTGTCAATAATAATCACTTTTGCCTCAAGAACATTTTTTTTTTTTTTTTTTGAGATTTCAATAGAATATTTGCATAAAATACCACATGATATTGATTTAAAATTAAGACTATGACAAATATTATAGCTTTATAATTGTACAAATTTCTTATGAGCTTACCAACAGGAATTTCTCATCAAAAATGATGTTTTTCACTACAACCTTAGAGTTAAAATATTTATAATTATTGTATTTTATCTCTATGACTAAAACAGATTACGTGACTGCACTGGAGCTTGTGCTCCTCCAGATGGTATTCGAACCATGAAGATAAAACTGGTTATGCATACGTCATTTAAAAAAAGTATATGCTGGTAACCTCCTTGGAGTCCAAGCTATTATTGCTCTTAGATATTTCTCCCTATTTTGAAAATTCTAACTATTAGGTAGCAAGTTATGGAATTTCTATAAATTAATTATTATAGTAACCACCTATCACTGATATGGATCAATGTTGCCAAAATATACTTTTCGTTTTGATTTACACTCACAATGATTTTGACAATTCTCACATCCCTAATTATTTTTAAGTATTAAGTATTTTAATTAATAAAAGAAGTGCTCTTCCTGCTCTTATTCTCTTTATTTTCCCCCTCCCTCCTTCTGCTAGTTAAACTAATGCAATGTTCTTGAACAGTGGTTCTCCAGCTATACATGAATCAATATTAAGATCCCTATGTACGCCCATTATGACAAAACTGTATATACAATAGCTGGAAGCTTAACCTATTCATCCAACTAACACTACATGGTACTCGATCATAACATAGTTTGAGAACCACTGCTCTGTAACAAAAAATGTAAGAGGGAGTACTTTTCAGTACGAAGTGTCTACTCTCTATCTAGAATACTTTAGATCTCACATTTTTGTTTTTTTTTTTTAATAATATTTAATGCCAGTTGTGACTAAACTCCAAAGCCACTATACCCAAAAATACTCTATAAAATCCAAAATTACAAAAATGAATACTACAAACACTATTGTTCCAACAGCCAGTACAACTCCATCCTCTTCATCTTGAATCCATAAATCCTAAACTCCACCCTCTTTATCTCTTTTTACCTATGACATAGGCTATGAGGAAGGTCATCCTGTTCTCCCCACAATAACTAAGTATCCGTCATGCCTAGAAGGTAAGTGAGTTTGTTATATGTCGTAATCAATTTATTACTATTTAATTTTATTTACAGTTATATCAAAAGCACAATTGCCTGTAATTGCAGTGTCTTATTAAAGCTGCAAAAAGAAAATTTCAGCCCAATTTATTGGTTGATCATAAGTCCAGGAAGGTGGAACCGAAAAATCGTAAACGTAAGTTCGACTAAATTATAAATGTAATACTATTATTACCATTTCTATAGCCCTGAACTTTCGCCTTTTCTGCTTTCGAAAGGAAGAATAGAGGTACTTATTAAATCAAAGTAAATATATGGCTAATCTGTTAATCAAATTATTTATTATTTTATAGGAAGTGCTCTTTCTCAATATGGTTCCGGCTCGTTAAAAGGAGCCAGAACAAGGAAGGATATCTGATCCTTTTGCTTCTAAGCCGGACATTGTTTCTCAGCGTCCTATCAAGAGGAAGGAAAATCCCAGGTGGAGGAGCACCAGGTCTTAACAAGTTCCTTGTGATGCATCATCGGCTACAAAAGGAATTAAAAGATGTAAGATTATTATTATTAAATATACTTATCATCGTAATTAATTAATTTATATGATTTTCTCCTTCCTCGATAGGCAATTTGTAATGACGCAAATCCCATCCTGATGGAAATGAGTCATCATATTCTGCTTAACTTCAATATGGAAGGATGCAGGCAGGGAAGGTTGCAAGGATAGCACACAACACTTCAATCGTTCGTTCCAATAAGGGGGAGATTTTTTCATTGACCTTTTATTTACATGGTCATCCTCCTGTCTCAATCCAAAAGATCTTCACAACTAGCTAAAACTGTGCAAAATAAGTACTCAGCAGGATCAGGAGAATTTGCCGGTAACTCTAGTAAGAGACAGGGCAATGCTCTTTTTTAATTATCTTTTTGAATGGTCACGGTCAAAGGGGATGGATGTGCATGAATATCAAAACGTCTTATAAAATGAGTAAACCAAATGTTCTATATATGGAAAAATTGAGTACTGTAATGGGTCCTTATGATCTTTTCATCTAAGTCAAATAAGACCAAGGAATCTATGGGCCCTGAATATCATAGTAAATGATACCCTAATAAAGACACTTCTAAAGTCTGATTTCTTCAATGCAAGTTCAAATAAATTATCATGATATATATATATATATGTATATAACAACTTTTTATTGAAGGATACACTATCCTCCGCTCAAGAAAAGAAGTCGTTGGTCACACAGAACCAGGAAGAGTTCAGGATTTTCTGAATTTATTCCGTCGGAGGGGGTGGGGGAGGAAGTCTTCTACCTCTGCAGAATCGGAAACATCATCGATATATTTCGATGATATCAGAAACTCCGAAGTCCAGGAAGGTGGGACCGAAAAAACGTAAACGTAAGATCAACTAAATTTTCAAGATATATAAACATAATAACTATTATTACCATTTCTATAGACCTGAACTTAAGTCCTATGGCATAACCATGGATACTGCCTTTTCGGCTTTCGAAAGGAAGAATACGGGTACTTATTAAATCATGATATATAATGGAGATCTGTTAATCAAATTATTTATTAATTAAGGAAGTATTCATTCTCTGTATACTTCCGGCTCGTCAATGACCCAGAAGAAGGAAGGATATCTGATCCTGTTGCTCCTGAGCTGAGTAATTCCTCAGTGTCCTATCAAGAGGGGAACAATCCCAGGTGTAGGAATAACAGGTCTTCTAAGTTCCTTGTGGTATATCGTCGGCGAAACAAGTAATTCAAATAAGTAAGATTATTATTATTAAATATGTATATCATCTTTAATTATTTATTGCAGGTAAGAACAAGGTCTTACGGTTTGTGATAATTCAACCTCCCTTAAGCAATTTGAAACTCCTCTTTTACCCTGAGGTCGGATTTTAAAAATTAGATATAGGATTACAACAAATATAAGACCTCTATGAAGACGTCTCCAACCAGTTTCCATATTCAAAACTTTATTCCATGCAACGACTCAGCATATATTTTACTTCATGAATGATTAAAATAATTGAAAAAATTTTTCAAGATCGCTTTTGAAATCAATAAATCAGAATTTTTCATTAATGAAGTAGTAACAAATTTTAGTAATGAGATAAGTAAGTACTCTATATCACTTAAATAATTGAAAAAATATACATAAATATGTTTTTTTAATGCAGGTTCACAGTTTTCAATTTGATAATATTGACAACTCAACCCATCTAATAAATTGATCGGATTTAAAACTGAATAATTTATTCGATCTATTATAGAACAGTCTTAATTGCTCTGGTGAGAAAGAAGAAGACTGCAATAATGAAATCCCACTTTTGGAACTAACTCAAAAAAAAAAAAAATCAAAGAAAAATAAGGAATAGATGGAAGGGTTAGAGTTTTTTCTTGGAGAAGAATCTTAAATTAATATGACAATTCCTTTAGTTGTTGGAAAATTTATGTCCTAAATTATCCTATTTATATTTTTCATTACGTGTTATTTGTGTCTTCGGATTTTTTCCGGGGGAAATAAATATCATTTATGATCTAAAAAATATCTTATCTAATTTATTAGGTAGAGATCTTGATTATTTTAAACTCTTAATTATGAATGAATATTGTTTAAAACTTATACAAATTCAATGTCTTTATCCAAAAATTAGTTTTCGACCACAGCAGGTCCCAAAAGACAATTGAAGATTGAAAAATATTTAAGAGAGAGATTTTTTCTCACAAACCTACCAGAAAAAATAAAGGGATTCTATAGGAAATATTTTATCTTTAATATGTTTGCTTTTGTAGCAGAACATGTAAATATGTTAAGGATTTTAAATATATATATTTACAAAATTATGTATATTTTCGATTTCCAGAACCGTCTAAAAGACAATCACACTTAATATATGTAATATATTTTCTCTGGCTTTTGTCTTAGTGAAGACGTGGAATCATGTAGAAGACTTAATTTCGCTTATTTGTCAGAACATATAAAGCTTCTTATGATCTTATACTATAGTTGTAAATTTTTTCGTTTTCCAGATCATTTATCAGACAATAAATAATTCTATATAAAGCACATTATCTTCGATATTATATATTTGAAGGTGTTAAATTATTATAGACGATAAGATTTTATCTACCTTACCCACCAGGTAATGTATTTTGGTAAAATATATGATATTTTCTATATTCAGACTATCAAAATTTCATTATAAAACTTTTATTTATTTTTTCGTATTTGTCATTGTTAAGGTGACAAATCTTAATCATCAATATGAGTTTACATCACTTATCTACCAGAATATGTAATAATTCGAATGATTGTATAATCTTGCACTTTTTCGATCTCAAGACCTGACTATAAGACTATCACAATCTAATTATGCTGTATATATTTTTCGTTTTTATTTGTATTCGTCATTGTAAAAGTGTGAAATCTTCATCGTTGATATTATTTTACTTGATCTACCTACCAGAATATGTATGGATGCGAATTATCTCATATTTTGTAAAACTATGATCGTTTTGAATATTGAGAAGAGTCTATAAGACGATCACAATTTCTTTCTAAATCCTCATTGACCTTGAGATTTTGTCTTACTTATCTACCAGAATATTAAAAAATACACAGTATATCATATTTTTGTAAAATTATGGACGTTGTAGATGTCTTAAAAACAATCACAATTTCTTTATCAATCATATTTTTTTTTCCTCACCAGCAAGGTTTTTATTTCAAGAATATTTGCGGTCATATATAATGTAATTATCTAAAGGACTTCAATTCTCGAAGTTGTTCATTTAAGACTGTGAATTCATACTTCCAATGTAGCAAACCATGTTATGAGAACCATAATTAGTGACTTATAGGCTCTTTTAACAAACTTTATGTGTACATTTCTAGTATGATACAATGACATTTGAATATTTAACTACGATTGTAATAAATGATAATTATCTTTATTGATATTTATCAAAGAATATGAATATTAAAACTCTATATATTCATTCATTTCTATTTAGAATGATAATTCGGCTCCAACTTCATTAACATGTAAAACAAATATTAATCTAAATTTCTTTGTCAATGTTTAATTCCATAAATGTAAATACATATTTAATGACGACAGAAACACTTTCATGTATTAATAAACAAAATACACTTGAACATAAACTTTATTAATTGTACTTTTATTGGTAAAAATTTTAACAAATTCTTCCCTTGTTTTAGACTTCAAATGGGATATTGTGACCTGCACCTGACAGGAACTGGGATATAGTTTTATTCCCAGCCACTTAGCTTTCACATAAGTTAAATATCACTAAAGACATATATCAATTTAAAATAATCTTGCCATTTTTTACAGTTTTACACTTTTCCCTTTTTTTTCTCCTGCCATTTTTTGCCTTGCCATTTTTTCCTTGACACCCCTTAAATGTATCCTCATTATTCATAACAAAAATTAAGTAAAATGCTCATTGAAAAAAACAAAAGCATCAAAACTTCAATAATACAACATGAATTAAATAGAATTGCATAAACTACCCTCTAAAGGATAACATCATCTACTAATGTGCTTTTTATATTCACGAATAATTAACTGAAGAGTTCTTTTCTACGAAGAAATATATGGAAGTATTTCATTAAATCGGATGCAACCTCGCCCCATTGGATGTTGGTATCTTCAAAGAATATTTGGGAAGTATTCCATTAAATCGGATGCATAATTTTTAGCTACAAGGGTCATTATGTATTCAAAAGAAATCAAAAATAATGAAAAAAATTAAATTTCAAAAATATAAAAATCAAATATTAATTTTTTTTTCAAAAATATAAATCGAAAAAAATTAAGTCAAATTTTTTTATTTAAAAAATATGTATTCAAAAAATCATATTTTTTTTTGGGGGGGGGCTTACAGTCCCTCTAGTCCACCACCTACAGACACTCCTGAGTTATGCACCACTTGTAAAATATTCTTTCAAAATCTAAAGTACCCCAAGGGTTATGCATACATCCATTTGAGAACCACTGCTACAAATTACTAAGAGACGCGTTAATTGGCTCAATTCTTCGAGAGGAAACACCAAACAGAATATATCCTTTAATTGCCTCTTCTGTATAGTTCTCGATAAATATTTGATCAAGCAAAATAAACTGCTTAATTATGGAAAGAACAGGACAGTCAACAAAAGCGTGAATACTATTTTAAAATTCGTTTACAGTCTTTGCAAGGACCTGAAAACTTTATCAGCTTTACCGTTATTAAGAATTGAGAAGTAAATTTCTTCCCATCATTTATCTTCAAAGTGTACAATTTTCTTTTCCCAGGATTTATCAAGGTTGAGAGCAGATTTAAAATGAACAAGTATTTCCTAAGCTTCTTTGGAAAGATAAATTCTGGAGCTAGTGGAAGATGATATACAGCAATTCTTAGGAAAGGAAAGACGAATTTACCTTTATATCAATATAAAGTTGGGTTTTAGGTCATGGAGAGTAAGGACGTTTTCGTCTGTAGCGATTTTTCAAGCTTCAATCATAAGCATAATGTCATCTGCGTATAAACCAACCAAGTTGCATATATCACCAAAACGAACCCCTAACCCCTTGTACATATTTACGATTCAAGTAATGGTTTAAATGCTCAATCGCAGTTACAAAGGGAAGAGAGGGGGTGGGAGGTTAATTTCGTCCAGTTCGAGAAAAATTAATTTGGCCAACATTTATTTGAGTAAGTATCCATTTCCGCGAGCTTCATTTCATTGTCGTTCATTTCAGCGACATTTTTCATATAATAAAAATTATAAAATAAATTACGTGGTTATAGGACGTCATTATTAAACGTCATACCTCATCACACACCAGTTTAGTGTTCAAAATCAAATTAAGAAGTCTGGAAGGAGCAACTTCGACTCTTATCGGATTTCGTCTCAACTCTGTAAGCTTATTTGGAGGAATGAATTTACAAAACATTTTGAGTGGGATGAAATTCAAACACTTAGCTGTATGGACCCTTTTGGAGTAGGATATCTAAAGAAGGATGTGCTTCCTCCGATCATTTTTGTTGTCAAATGTTATGACAGTAAACCTTTAATTCATGGGCCATTTTTGACTTGATTTCAAACTATTTACTGTATGTGTTTTACTACGTTATTCTCCTGTAGTCTTTATGTGTTTTGTCTTACATACCTACCAAAACAATTTCAGATTCTAATGATCACATGTTTTTCAAAAATCTTGCTGTTAACTATCTCAAGACCGTCATTGTAAGACAAAACCTTCCCCTCAATGATGATAAGTATGTAAGACAAAACCTTCCCCTCAATGATGATACAAAACTTTCAGTAAGAGAAAATCTAAATTATATCAGTAATATTAATAATTTAAAAATAATGAGTGTCTAATGGGTGGGTCTTGTGATGAAAACGACAAAGATTAAAAAAAAAAAAAATGTAACTTTAGCATCTTCAAATGTTCTGGTAGGTAGCCGAGACAAAATTTTCCAATTAATTATGATACAAAACTTTCAGATCAACAAAGTCTAAAATATATTTTTTAAATATTCATCATTTAAAAGTATTGACTATTTTATAGCCAAGTATTATTTCGGTGTTGATTCTCAACTCTATTCTTAGTCCAACCAAGAATTTTTATCATTTCGATAATTATTACCTTCCAACCAATGTTGTATTAGTTAAGAATGGTTACAATATTAATTTATTATCTTACTCAGTTTTTATCAAGCTTGAACGACTTACCAAATGCTCAAATTTGAAGAAAATGATTCAATCCTAGATCACTTGTGTCTTGAAATGATACATTTTTTAATAAAGGTATGAGAAGAGTAGACAATATTGATCCTTGATATTACAATATTAGACTGCCATGTCCTCTAAATATTGAAATAATGTTCTCTTCTTAGTTAGAAAGTTATTATTAACAAGAATCGGATTCAATATTATATAAGACGTCAAAGTATAATTCTATCGTCTTCATCAAAATCCCAAAAAAAGACAATTCAAATTGTTGAAATGTATAATTGTGATGGATATTGCCGAAGTTTGATTAAAAATTAAGTAAAATTCATATGAAAGATAAACTTATGTTAATTTTAAATCATGTCTTCCAAAATGTAAGTTATAATTTTTACACCTTTCCAATTCTGTAAAATATAACGCGTGCATAAAAGGTAGCTTCATTTTTTTAAGTGCATTTATTCTGAAATGCATTGGACCTACAATTTCAATATTACATACTTTTCTTATGAAGAATTCTAGCATATTTTGAATATAATATTATGCATGTAAAAAGAAAAAATAAATATAACAATTAAATTTTTTTTTAACAATAATTGTCATATATAATTTTAATTCCTTGTCAACTTGGCTCTCTTATGAAGGCTGGTATTTGGATGAATTTTCGTCTCCGTTCATGGTATATGAAGTTCCGATTAAGAGCATCTTTTGGGATGGATGATCAATTTCGAAGTATCTCTCTTTTATTCCCTCGGTCTGCCTTTCTTGTTCCTAACTCTTGGAGAACATATAAGTCTACTTCTTCCTGTCTGAATGAATGAAGAATGATCTTAGGCCTTAACAATTCTCAAATTAAGAATACATTTAAATTTCAAATTGCTGTATATTTTAGTTATATCTTAAAATTGTTGTAGTACCTAATTAACATATCTTTATTTTATATTTTACATCCAGAACATTTTATCTGAATGTGAATGTAAATTGAACCCGTCATAGTCTCAACCCTTGAATGTATTCCTTGTTATATATGGACGGATAGATTCCTACATTTCCTTGGTTTGCTTCTCTTCCTTGGATAATTTTCATTCGGTCATCCTCCCTTTGGATATCAGAATTATAGCAACTCTTGCTTAAGATAAAGTATCTCGGATCTCTTCTTTTGTACTAATTTTTAGAGAACATATACATTTTTCCAACTTTAAATAATGAAGATCGATCTATACAAATGAAAAAACACTTTTAACCTTAAAATTGGTTTCTCCATTTACTCAAATGTTTATGTATTTTATTTTTAATGTAATTAAATTTTATGATTATAGCTTATGTATCATATTAATGTTCTGCTTATACGTAATATTTTACTTTATTATATTAATATATTATTTTAATTATAGTATCTTGAAGAAACGTATGACATTGACTAATTCAACATATCTACATCGCTTGACAAATTGGAAATAAATACGGCCTGCCTTTTTGTAATGTATTAGTGTTTTCTTACCCCTTCTTCTCTTCTCTTATTTTCTTGTATTTATATATATAACTTTTACTTTATAATATTTTTTAGTGTCTTGAAAAACGTAGTCTTTTACCTCGTTTTAAATAAATAGTCGTGTATTTTATGTATGTATCTAGCAGAATACAGATTTTTTATAAATTCTTCCTCCAATTTTTCGCTCTGTAAATCTTCTTTAACAACTATATTTTTCACTTTTCTTCTTTAAAAACTATATTTTTAGTTAATAAGTTAGAAAAACCTATAAAATGAACACAAGGATATATCAAATACACTAATAGCAACACAAAATATAATTATGAAAAGAGTACCGATATTTTAATATGCATATATATTTTTATCTAATAGTTTATGTTAAAAATTGTCTTTTATTTCATTTTTTTTGTATGTTCAACTTCAATAAAATCTCTTTTTATGCTTCAGCAATAGTCTATCATCATATGCATATCCCATCCTCCTCCAAAACGTTTTTCCATTCCTATTAAATCTTGATGAAATCTTTCTTCCTGTTCATCACTTACATCATCAAGATTATGAGGAAAGCTTGCAAGATGGCTATGAAGAAAATGAAGTTTAATACTCATTTAACATTATATTGCTCTGTAGACTTCCATCTGTATATGCATTAACTCTTTGTAGTTAGTTGCTTTATAATTACTCAGTAACTAAATATTAAAAAAACAAACAGAAAAAAAAAAAAAAAACAAGCATTCCTTTCCAGATTTGTCATTTTATTGATAAACTCTTTATCTTGATAATTTTCATATTTTCAACCCATCAAAAACACCGTATTCCAGGAAATTAATTTCTATTTGCAAATGTATAACACATCAACTTCGGTTTAAGCAATCTTTTTTGATTCAAGTGTGAAGCTAGGAGCAGATGTTTTTTTCCTAATCCCAAATCATGTTTCAAATCATTTCATTCTTGCAGATCAAATTCTTTAAGGTGACAAGATATATCTTCTAAAATTTCAAAGTCTGGATGATTATCTAAGGTTTTTTGCTTGTATTCGATCTTCATCAAAATTAAAAAGATGGTTAGTTGTAAGAGACTGTTGCACTAGTGTCAATTCTTGTGCTTCAAACAATCCCTATAAAGCACTTATTTTACCTTTTCCATTAATTATATTTTTAATATTATATAAATAGCATGTTAGTTCCTCGAGATGAACTTGTCTTGGGATGAATTTTCCTCGGGATTAACTTGGTTTGGGGTGAACTTTCCTCGCGGTGAACTTGCTTCGCCATGAACTTGTTTAGGGATGAACTTTTCTCTCGATGATTAAATAATTACATAATAATCCATACTAAGAAAGTTTTGAAATGTATTTAATCCTAAAAGTTGTTTACTTCAAGCAATCCTTAAACATTTATATCTCCTTATCACATAAAAAGCTCAACATATATTAAGAGTGGAATGAAACTGAAAGAATGATTACAATTAATTACTAATTATCTCTATATGTAGTTATGTTCCACAATATCACAGTTATTCGTTCTTAAATGTCGGAAGTGACGAAGTTACACGGACAAACAAGACTCGGGACTTTAATTCTTTGAAATAAAGGAGCATTGATAGAGTCGTTAGATGAGAATCACACCCATGTAACGAACGTCCTTCACTTTAATAGCGGAAAGAAGGATTCCTAATGTCCCGAAACCCGGAGTGGATGAGGAGTATGGATGAAATGGATTACTGAATACAAGTAGACATCGACAGCTGACACGAACCATGGTAGAGATATTGAAGAAATTTAAATCCTGTAATAAGTTCCCCTTTTGAAATTGCGTCAACAACGACTGACCCAAATGAAAAAACATCCAACTTTAGTTAAAAGATGGATAAATACCTTAGTTGTAGATATAGTGTTTAGTTCAAAATCAGCTTATACCCTTATGGGATTAAATGTAACTCCATAGGTGTTTCTCTTTAATCCATCCCACTATTTTGTCTCTGACTAGCTACCAGAACATTTAAAGATGCTAAAGATCACATTTGTCTAAAAAAATATATTTACTGTATTGATCTCAAGACTCGTACATAAGACAGTAATTATTTTTAAAGAATGAACATTTAATTATGCTAAGTATAACATATTTTTCGAAAATCATTGCCGTTTTCTATCTCGAAACCGTTTCATACCACAGCTCTTATTTTAAATGATGAATTTACATACATGTATTTGATTTTGCTGTTCGGAAGGTTTTGTATCATCATTGATGGGAAGATTTTGTCCCAACTACCAACCACAATGTTTAATTATCCTAAAGATCACATATTTATCGAAAATCTTTATCGTTTTCGATCTCATGCACCGTTTATATAATTATTATAATTTTTAATTCATGAATTTTTACAAACATATCGTAGATTTTATACATCACAAAGTTTTGTATCATCATCAATTGGTAGTTTTTGTCTGGACTACCAACTAGGACATTTAGTTATGCTATATATCCCATATTTCATGAAAATCTATGCTATATTCGATCTCAAGATCGATTCAGAAAACATTTCTTATTTTTAAATGATGCTTATTTTCTCAAATGTATTAGATTGTATTGTTCTGAAGGTTTTTTATCATTATTAATAGGAAAATTACAACCCACAACCCGAGATGCACTTTCAGAGTCTGACTTGTTCCATCTTTTATAAGATATTTCCCTTGGAGTGAAGTAGCTTTAACATCCTAAACAGGAGTATTTTGCTTTATTTGGGACCAAGTATTCGGCATTTTGGGAATTGAATCCGAGGAAATTTCAGCACAAAAAACCTTATCTTCTACTTAATTGATTTATGTACATCGATTTTGAGAAATTTTTAAAATACATACAATAGTTAACACAAGAACAAAGCTTTATTAATAGATATCTGCTACTTTATGATTTTTTTTTGCTTAATTTCTGTCCTATTTATTGATGACATAATGTGGTAATTTCACAAATAATGTTGAAACTAAAAGGTAACCTTTAAGTAATCTTATTAGTTCTATCTGAAATATATAAAAATTCCTGTATTTTCAAAAGTTCTTAAAGACAAAGATATATCTTGATCTTAGTACTCCAATTTTCACTGCAATTCTGTATATATAATTTAAAGTTGCTTATCAATTATGATGCCCAGGCAAGTTTGGTGGTGTAGTTTAACCAGTCTTGGAACCCAGCAGTTCAACTGCACTATCTGTGAGTCAATATATATTTCGGGATATCATAAAGACTCCTCGAAGCTCAAAGAAGCAGTGTCTGATAAATTTAACTTTTTATGGTACCGAAAGTTCACCTGCTCAATTCATAGGTCAGGGTATATTGAATCTTATTTGAAGGTGTCTTTGATGGTTAGAAAGGTTCCTAGAGACCAGTGGTTCACCTTCACAACTCGAGGGCTCTCGTGTATTTTCGGTTATAAGGAGTAAATGACTTTGTGTAGGAAAATTGTAAATATAATGGATTGGAAGACGCATTTATGTTCCTGGTTATGATTGCTCATTGTCAAAATAAAGGGTCATGATTGAAAGTAATAATTTTTGCATATACGGTAGAAAAAAAAGAATATGTATGTCAGTCGATAACTACTTTCTTGATTTAATATTAGACAAAAAATAAAAATAGTAACCTTCAGAGTAATCTCCCTTTTTATTCCAAACTTTATTTCCCCATTTTCTATCCAATATTCATCGGGGGCCAGCAATTTACCAGGAGAATATGTGGGTATAACGTATTATAGGATATAAGAAAAAGTCATCGGTCCGTAGAAAGACAGAGGCTAGTCTGCCTCGGGACTAAACAACTCACCTCACTAAGCATTGTTAGGAAGAGGGAGGGAAGGAATCACGATCATGATGTTTCATTACATCAACTATAATCAGATATAATAAGGAGGTAAAGATATATACAAGGACATTTCCTGGACTTACTCCAATGTCGATCCCCAATTCTACATTGAGTCCAACAAGGACTTAAAATTACAACTCTGCCACAAATCTTCAGGGCTATCCTCCCTCTTTAGAAGGGAGTTTTATAAAAGAAATCACCACATTGGTATCATTGTATATGAGTACGATATATTTTAAACCGTCTTAAGCTTATTTTTTACTCACTAGATGGTTCTAAAGCTGAATCAATATTTTTTTTAAAGACTTTATTACGACAATAAGTAAGATTAGCATACCTGTACAAATATATATATATATACCTTTTTGATCACCTAAAGAGAGCGAGTCCGTTCCCTCACGCCTCAGCCACTTTGCAAAGCAAGGAGGCAAGAAAATTTAGGTGAGGCATCTTGCAAGGGGACCCCCTGTTGGGAAATTTATTTCAATTTGTCCTCGATTGGTGCCTGGCCAATAAAAATGGAACCGTAATAATGGGCTTCAAACCTTATAAACTTCGTTCTGAAACGATGAAATCCCCCTTATTTGCAGACGACCCGGTTCTTGTTACTGAACACTCCAAGAGTCTGTAAAAATGATGCAATGTGTTTTCAGGTCAATGGGGGAGGTTGGCCTCAAAGCCAACCACAAAAAATGCAGATTTACATATATTGACCATAATTCTATACCCAACCAATACTTCATAGATATGGGGTCAAACCTTGTTACAGATGGCAAGAATCTAACCCCGATGGCTGTAGGTGAAACCTATACACACTTAGGTATTCACTATTTGGCATTAGGAGTTGAGTATACCACCATCTATGACAAGCTAAAGGACGGGATTAGAAACCTCAAGGCCAGTAAATTAAACCGTGGATTGATGAAAACAGTGATGGAATCAATAAATCAACAACGATAATGTTATCCATTAATGGCACATAAAACCTCTGTTATGGTGAAATTTGTACGCAAAACATAAAAGTGTACTGATGAATGATGTTATTACACATTTGGTCGAGGTTATCACTTATAAAACCTACATAGTACAATCAATATAAGAAACCAAATATTGAAATATAATACTATACTATCTGCCTATATTCATAATTCTCATTTGTTATTTTGTACCTGCATTATAGATCCTCTTCATATTCCATAAATAATTATTAATTACTCATTCTAAATAGTAAATATAATTAAAGAATAGAGTAAAGATCTATTACATCCAATATTCGGAGATATATTTTAGTCCATCTTTTCAGTGTTCAGGTAAAGTCTGAGTCCTCATGCTTCGGTTTTTTCTGATTATGAGTCCAAGATATGATACTCCGGGTTGATTGGATAATAAATAATATCTGGATCTACATGTAGTCACGTGTAAGACAAGAAAAATATATAACTTAATTATTTACCAATCAATGAGGCTGCTACAATTTTCCTTGAGGTTATCAACAATAAAATCTACATAGGTTTTATTACCAAACATGAAGATATATTTATAATATTATTCTAGAATCTACCTATATTCATATTTCACATTAAATATTTTGCATCTTAACCCAGATCTTCTTCGTATTCTATAGAAAAATTGAATTACTCATTCTAAATATAACTATAGTTGATAATCCTGTAGAAAAAAACGCATGCAAGGAGAAGGGGGGGGGGAAGACTTATGGTATCATTGTCCAGTGACTAAAATAATAAACATCTTAAACATCTAATACTTACTGGACGAGGAGCTGATCAACTATAGCTAATCCTTCAGTGATAAAAAAGTAATATTTATTGACTATATAATATTGGTAGGTAGTGGAGCCAAAATCTGCCAATTAATGATGATAAAATCCCCTTAAAACATCAAAATCAAATATATCTCAGTATAATTTGGAGGATGCAGGTAGGGAAGGTGGCAAGGTTGCAAGGGATGCACACAACACTGCAATCGTACGTGCAAATAAGGAGGGATATACTTGTTGGCCTCCTGGCTCGTTTCTGTCGATCTTTACAACTTAAAAGGCTTAAAAAAATGATTTTTAGCTGGATCCAGAGAATTTGCTAATCACTCTACTATGAGATTCGGTATTGCTCTTTTTCTTTTTAGAAATTCAAAGGTGAGAGGAGAGGACCCTGCATGAATCTCATGTCTTCTGAGTTTATGGAAAGGGTTGAGGATTGTAATTGATCCTGGATATTTTCCAAAAAGTCACACAACAGTAAAGAGTCTATGGGTCCTGATCAAATCATTCAGTTGTTATATTTTTCAAGGAATTTTAAATTCATATAACTCTGACTTGAGCTGATTATACATAAAAGTAATTTAATATCCAGGTAAAAAATAAAAATGATTTTGAGAAAATAAGTTAGAAATATTTCATGCTAATGAGTACAAATTGTTCTAAAATCTTGTATGTTTCGATCTCAAAACCATAAGTTGCATTTATTGCCCCGTTCCAGTGTCCTTAATGAGAACTGCTTTGCTTTAGCGCTGACGGACTTTTATTTTATTTTATTAATTTAATTATCACTTAACCCGTAGTATTAGATTACTAGTAAATTTAGACATTCCGTCTCGAGCCTCTCCAGTTTTAAATTAACTCTGTTATCGGGAGCTGGCTTAACAATGCAGCATCCCTAGAACACCTTCAGGCCTGATTGTCGTAGGATATCTAATCCCGTAAACTATTGCGAGGGTACCTAATGTTAAAGTCATTTTTACATGTGCCATACTGATTGTATGTTTTATATGAAGTCTAATCTCCAAACAGTGATGAAATGGACCAAATAGCCCTGTTTATCCATTAATAATACCAATCACCGCCTATAGATCTGTCTTGATACTAACATAAATCCAACTTATACTTACATTATAATCATGTACATATAGACCAACCACATATAGAAATGAATAA